>NC_043748.1:20768345-20775845 GCF_902148845.1 Salarias fasciatus | reverse complement strand
GGGAGGGCGTGGCTGACAGGCCTTTGACGTTACCGAGATAGATCAGCACTTGGCCACGCCCACTTTCTCCAGCCCAGGGGGCTCCAATAGCAATATCTGCAGAGGGAGATAAGGATGAAGGATCCAGAACCTGTCCTGGCACTAATCCTGATCCTGGTCCTCATGCTGATCCTGAGCCTGATCCCAATGCAAGGCACCGGCTGTGAATGAGATTCATCCTGAGTGCCTTGGGCTCTGGATGAGCGTCGGTCAGGGACAGTGCCTCTTGACTAGCAGACCGGTTTTTAAAAAGGGGGACCGGAGGGTGTGCTCCAACTACAGGGGGGTCACACTCCTTAGCCTCCCGAGGAAAGTTTATTCCAGGTACTGGAGAGGAGGATTCAACTGATACTCGGATCCAGGAGGGACAATGTCATTTTCAATCCTGGCTGTGGAACCCTGGGCCAGGTCTACACTGGACCACTTCTAGACCCTCCATAGGGTGCTTGAGGGTTCATGGGAGTTCGGCCTACCAGTCCGCATGTGTGGACCTGCTAGGAGTCAGAGGGGTCTGGTTCAGGGACCAGACGCTGGAGGGGGTCTGGTTCTGGAACTATTGACTGGAGAGGTTCCAGTTCAGAGACCAGGGGCCGGAGGGGGTCCAGTTTGGGGACCACAGGATTTTGTCTCTGCTCTTCACAGATGATGTTGTCCAGTTGGCGTTATGGAACCTGGACCATCATGCACTGGGGCATGATTTGGTTTCTGTGTGTGAAGTGACAGGGCTGAAGATCAGTGCCTACAAATCCAAGGCCCTGGTCCTGGACCAGAATAAGGTGGTCTGCCCTCTCCAGGTCCTCCGTAGCATGGCTTGGCAATCGAACAGGCAAACTTCTGATGGGGGGCTAACACTCCACTAACCAAGCCACAGGCTTTTACTGATGATGCTAATCTTGATGCTGATGCTAATCTGATCTCAGTCCAGAGTTGAGAGTTCAGTGGAGGTAAACTAAGTGGTTACCTTGGTAACCGTCCATATCCAGGTCGCCCAGTGCAGCAAGGGCGGAGCCAAAGCGTCCATACAGGGAAGGGCCGATCAGTGATTGGTCTGGTTGAGAGGAGAAGGAGGTGTGTCGTCTCTGCAGGTACAAAACCACCTAAACAAGGAGAGTCCAGAAACTGATCAGCAGGGATCAGTCACCTGTGAAGTATCAAGTTACTCCAATGAAACTGATTCCCTGAGGTATTTATGAAAAATGATGATTCTACTGGAATTAAATATGATTCAGGTGAGAAATTCTCCATGAGATTGTCTCAACGGTGAAAGTGTCGAGCTGCAGAGCTGCTGTCTCTCTCTGAGCGATGAGCTTTAACAACAACAGTATCCTGAAAGAATATAGAGCATCTTCCTCCTCTAGAGCATCTTCCACTCAGGAGTAATTCAAATGAATTGTTCAAATCAGGAGTTGATTTTGTTGTTGCAGTTTCCTAGTAAAGCAACTAAAGTAACTTTTCTGCTTCCTATAAGTGTAATCCAGAGCAGCGGTCTGACCTGTCCTCTCTCCTGAAGCTGCTCCATCACTCGGTCCATGAAGAGCGGGGCTCCAATCAGCACATCCTCCAGGCTGACACACACACACACACACACACACACACACACACACACACACACACACACACACACACACACACACACACACACACACACACACACACCACACCCACACACACACACACACACACACACACACACACACACACAGTGGTTTTTTTTTCACGCAGACTTGCTTCTTGAAGGTGACTCGTCTCTTTTCTCACCCGTCACCGTTGACATCTGTAACAGCAACACTGTGTCCAAAATAAGACGCCACCTGCAGGAGACAGAGACGTGCGACGGGACGTGAGGACGTCTGACTGAAAGCCACAGTGAACTTTCCGTTCTACCTGAGAACCCCGGAAGGTGTGATGAACCCAGAGAGACACTTGGCTCCGGCCGTCGTAGATCTTCACCTTGATAAAACCAGAGATCGTCATGGAAACCAGATCAAAGTGCAAGCAGTCACATTTAATTCAGAAACAAGCTCATATCAGCAGAAGAAGTCCTCGTGCCACTCAAATCCAGTCAAAGTATTGAGATCTTACGGTTCCTGCAGTGTTTCGGTCATTTGGAACCCCCACCAGATAATCTGAAACAGAGCAGTCGTCCACATGTGACAGTCTGACAGGATCTGCTTCAGCCGTGGAGTAAAGCTGGATTCTAATCTGCTGATGTTCGTCCTCTCTACAGTCACCAAACACACCAACAGCCCTTCAACTTAGAACCCCACACTGGTCCTTTTTCAAGCCCCAAATTCAGAATGACAATCAGAATGTCTTGACTGCCACTGCAGTGTTGAACCACTTCCTGTTTGGGCCGAGCTTATGAAATGATTCCAGCAGATTCTGATTTGATATTTTCCAGAAGCCTCAAAACTTCGACTTTCACGTCTGTTTCTACAGCAGAGGCCAAATGACTGTCCTCAGATTGACATTATGGAGGCTGATTTATCACCCGTCATGCTGTGGGTGGTGCTGGTGGTGTTCCTGGTGTTGTTGTTATTTATGAGGTTGGTGTTCTCATCAATACCTCACAATGTTCGTAAATATAATTAAAACCTTTCAAAAGGTTTGATCTCAGTGTTGTGATAATTATACATGGCAGACAGAAACATTCACAGATTTACTCCAGAAGAGGAAAATAATTGTTGCAGCAGTATGAGCACAAAAATCTAAATGAAAACTAAATGACAGAATATTATTTTGAAAATCAAACTGAAGTCATGAATCAGTGCAGAGACTTTGTGTCACGTCATGTTTCGAACCTGGGACTGAGTCTCCGGTCAGCAGACCAGTGGCCACAGAGTAGCCTGGAAAACAGAAACACACAGAACCAACGGAAGTTCTGTTTCAGAAGGAAATAACCAGGAAGAACCTGGTTTCATTTGCATTTATTTCTACATTCAGAGGTTTTCATTAAAACGCCGCTCGACTCACCGTGATAAACGTCATAACCGCCTCTCTCGTACGACTGGCTGATGCCTGACACTTGAGGGATGGGTACGTGGCTCCGCCCACTGCTGATGATGTCACTGACCTCCACCGTGATCACCTGACCTGCAACGAGGGGCGACAGGTGAGGCGGAGTGAAGCGGGCGCAGTTCCAGTCTGTGACCAGCAGGCGGCCCTGCTCACCCTGAAAGAAGAAGCTTCCGGGAGCTCCGAACACCAGGCGCCCGTCCTGAGACACACACACACACACACACACACACACACACACACACACACACACACACACACACACACTACCTGATTACCTGAAGGAGCGGCGTCGGGAGGAAGTGAGCCGGCGCCTCACCTGCGTGACGTCAGTGCTGAAGCCCACCTCGCAGTAGCGCCGGTCGTTTGCTGGACAGTGAGAGGAAGACGGAGGTCAGACTCTGAGGGCGGAGCCAGAGAAAGGCTCCGCCCACCGGCCCGCCGTACCATAGCTGATCCGCTTGTAGTCCTCCTCCATCAGGTCTGCTCGGCAGGGGGAGAAGAGGGTGGAGCTTTTGGTGCCGAGGTCCAGGAGGAGGCAGTTCCCCACCGGGGTTCTGCCCGACTCGGCTGCCCCCCTCTGGACGTTCCAGTGGAAGAGCGGCGCGCACGCCTGGTGAAGGAACAGCGAAGGGGTGAGGGACAGAGCTCCGGATCGATTCTCTCGGCATCCTGCAAGTAGAGCCGGTCTCACCAGGAGGCGGGAACCGCCGACCGAGCGAACCGACGCGCCGAACCACTGATGACTCTTCACGCTGTGGAAAACCAGACCCGAGCTCCTGGAAACCTCATCGCCTGAAACAGGGACAGGAGGTGGACCAGGGTCCAACAGGGAGGACTGGGACCACAGGTACTACAGGTGGACCAGGGTCCAACAGGGAGGACTGGGACCACAGGTACTACAGGTGGACCAGGGTCCAACAGGTGCACCAAGGTTTTAAAACTCTGTGATAGAACGTTTAGATTTCCATTCACCTTTCGGATCAAAGTCGATGATGTCACAGGCTCCGCCTCCAGGTGACAGTGGGCAGATGAACACGCCCCCTCCTTCCACCACTCCTGATTGGCTGGTGTTGCACTTCGGAGCACCAATGACAAGGAAGGACCTGCAACACACATCCAACAGTTTGATCAGGGCTGAACGATCCCATCGGGAGGAAGACTATAGTTACCTTAACCGGTTCATCCATTCACCCACCGGCTGCACCCTGCGGGTAAACCTGACTCAGACATATTCACTGCCAGGTTGGTAATCTGATGTGCTTCGTTCTGATTTGGTTAAATTCATGAATCAACTCATGAGTTTGGTCCAGTCAGCTGGTTCAGTCGCTGGTTAGCGGCTCCATCGGCCGGATCACCAGTTCAACATGTGGAAAAAGGAACCAAAGGACTGTGGAGACTTTTTCTGTCAGCTGTTTCTCTGAGAAGAAGCCCGACAGTCAGGAAGTGAACTCCATAGGTCTCCATAAAATGAGCACTTTTATTAAAGGTTTAAAATACAGACGGAAACATAACAACAAGATCCAGAAGAAAACGTAGCCGAATGCAAGATCCAACAGCTCCACCCGACACAGAGGGAACCCTCTGAAACTAGAACAGCTCCCCAACAGAGGGACCAGAGCTCCACCCCTCAGAGGGACCAGAGCTCCACCCCTCAGAGGAACCAGAGCTCCACCCATCAGAGGAACCAGAGCTCCCCCCCATCAGAGGAACTAGAGCTCCACCCATCAGAGGGACCAGAGCTCCACCCATCAGAGGGACCAGAGCTCCACCCATCAGAGGGACCAGAGCTCCACCCATCAGAGCGACCAGAGCTCCACCCATCAGAGGGACCAGAGCTCCACCCATCAGAGCGACCAGAGCTCCACCCCTCAGAGGGACCAGAGCTCCACCCATCAGAGGAACCAGAGCTCCACCCATCCTCAGCTGTTCACTCCTCGTCAGTCTCACTCTTCACATCCGGCTCCTCCTTTTTCACTCGCTGCTTCACCAAATCCCCAAACTTTTCACAACAGCAGTGATATTTTTTGTTATCTCGCCATTTCGTGGTCATTTCCTGTCCGTCTTCATCACTCTTTAGATCCACGCTGTGTTCCTCTGGGATAGTGAAACGGCGTCGAGCGCCATCGTTTGATCTGCTCGACTTGTTGAATTTAAATTAAGTTTGTTGCCATTCTGCCTCTCTGGAGCTTTCCAGCGATACTTTCCCCTTGAATGAGGCTTTATGAATGCAGGAGTGCCGGAGCCATCTTGGATCAATGACACACAGGACAAAGGCGCTCTTATTTTCACATCGGAAAGGTTCCGTTTGGAACCAAACTGTGTTCTCACGTCACCAGTTTAGAGATGTGTTCTGGGTTCTTCTTCTGATTACGATCCGGCTGAGCCTGAACTCAGAGGATCTGGATAAACCGTAACTGAATGTTAAAGTGATCACATGACAAACTGATCGGTATTGATTGATTCAGTCTGTTCAGGGATCTCAGTGGAGCGAAGAGCGGCGGATGATGGAACGCTCATTAGAACAAGGACAGACATGAGACTTTTATTTTGAAGAGATTTGATAAGACCTGTGTCCGGATACTGATGTTAGCTAACCCGCTGAAAGCTCACAACATGGGTGAAGTTAACTTGAGTGCAACAGGGACTTGAATGGGTTAGTTAGTTACTAGTTAACTCATTCTAGATGTTTGACCATTTAGTTCGGCTCCATTTTTCCACTTTTTTGGTGCTAAGCAATGGGTTAGTTAAGTTCTCTAAGTCGACATGATCTGTGACAGGTTAGTGAGGACAGTGGTGCAGGTTTAGGACGACGGGTTAGTTCAGTTGACATGTTAGTGAGGACAGCGGTGAAGGTTTAGGATGGTGGGTTAGTTAAGTTGACAGGTTAGTGAGGACAGCGGTGAAGGTTTAGGACGACGGGTTAGTTAAGTTGACAGGTTAGTGAGGACAGCGGTGAAGGTTTAGGATGGTGGGTTAGTTAAGTTGACAGGTTAGTGAGGACAGTGTTGCAGGTTTAGGACGACGGGTTAGTTAAGTTGACAGGTTAGTGAGGACAGCGGTGCAGGTTTAGGATGGTGGGTTAGTTAAGTTGACAGGTTAGTGGGGACAGCGGTGAAGGTTTAGGACGACGGGTTAGTTAAGCTGACAGGTTAGTAGGGGCAGCGGTGCAGGTTTAGGATGGTGGGTTAGTTAAGTTGACAGGTTAGTGAGGACAGTGTTGCAGGTTTAGGACGACGGGTTAGTTAAGTTGACAGGTTAGTGGGGACAGCGGTGAAGGTTTAGGACGACGGGTTAGTTAAGCTGACAGGTTAGTAGGGGCAGCGGTGCAGGTTTAGAATGGTGGGTTAGTTAAGTTGACAGGTTAGTGAGGACAGTGTTGCAGGTTTAGGACGACGGGTTAGTTAAGTTGACAGGTTAGTGAGGACAGCGGTGCAGGTTTAGGATGGTGGGTTAGTTAAGTTGACAGGTTAGTGGGGACAGCGGTGAAGGTTTTAGGACGACGGGCTAGTTAAGCTGACAGGTTAGTAGGGGCAGCGGTGCAGGTTTAGGATGGTGGGTTAGTTAAGTTGACAGGTTAGTGAGGACAGCGTTGCAGGTTGAGGACGACGGGTTAGTTAAGCTGGTTTGAGTCACTCACGCGTTGCCGACGGTGTGGAAGTCGACGGAGAATCCAAACAGGCTTCCCGTCAGTCCGCTGAACCTCACGGCTTCATCAAACAGCCGCAGACACACACACACAGACACACACAGCAACACACACACACACCTGAACACACACATCACGCAGCGCAGCCTTCAGTCCTGGTTACCCAGAGAACAGTGAGCAGCTCTCCACCCGCCTCGGCTCCAGTGTGTGTGTGTGTGTGTGTGTGTGTGTGTGTGTGTGTGTGTGTGTGTGTGTGTGTACAGATGACTGACAGCGGCTCCTTGTCAGCTCTGCTGCTTCCTGCTGATTACAGCCGGAACATTTCTGTTTCTGTTTCTCCTGAAAGTTTCTCAACGATAAGAAGAAAATAGAAATTCTCTTCCGATAGTTTTTTTATAGACAGAGAAGCGCTGAGCCGGTTCCAGGATGGAAAGCTAGTTTTTACTGAGCCGATGCTCCACAGCACCCACCTCCCCCCATAACACCCACCTTAAGGACATCGGCCCCCCACAACACCCACATACACTCACACACACACACACACACACACACACACACACACACACACCTCAGTCACCCCCCTCGTGGTGGAGCTGATAAACGGCATCAGGGTTCTGCAACCTCCATGATCAAAAGATCCTTTTGGTGACTTTCCCTCAGGTCCAGCAGTTCTGGAGCCAGAAAGAACATTTAACCTTTAAAATGAGGCGAATGCAGCTCAGGAAGCTTCTGTTGTTTTTTGATTCACAAATAAAAAAAATATGTCTTATGACGCATTTATGAAGTTAGAGTTCAGA
>NC_043748.1:20640845-20765845 GCF_902148845.1 Salarias fasciatus | reverse complement strand
AGGTTCCTCAGTTCGGCTCTGATTGAGGTTCTCAGATCACCTGGGTTCTGCTGGTGGAGGGGAGGTTCTGTCCGGGGCGGTGATGAGGGTCTCTGGTTCTTCTGGGTTCAGCTGGAAGCTGCTGTCACTGAACCACTGCTGGTCTGGGACCAGCAGGTCATTCTGGAGCTCAGGTTGTGAGTTTCAGAGGGGTTGAAGGAGCAGAACAGCTGCAGGAAACTGCTGGACCGTCTGACCCACGGGAAGAACAGGAGAGGTCCCAGAACTGAGCCCTGAGGCACGCCACTCTGCAGGCTGGCTGACACACTGAAGCTCCGCCCAGGCAGATGTGAGGAGAACCTCTGGAGCTCTGGGCCTGACAGACCAGTCAGGATGTTAAGTGGGTTAGTTAGTCCTCTGTCTCTGTCAAACGGGTTAGTTAGTCTGTTCCTGTTAAACAGGTTAGTTAGTCTGTTCCTGTTAAACGGGTTAGTTAGTCCTCCGTCTCTGGTTCACTCTGTGGAGGAACATCTGGAGCTCAGAGACTCCTGCAGCTGTTTTTACACATCTGGTAGAGTCCTGACTAACCCAGATCCCCCAGAGGACTGAAGATCCCCGTCCTGACAGCTGCAGCCTCCAGCAGCTCGTCTTCATCTTCATCCTCATCCTCATCTTCATCCTGGAGTTCTTTCATTTAACTCCTCTTCCTCCGAAGTCGTCTCCAGGTTTAAGACTGAATCAGGAAGCAGAACAGTGAAGGGGGCTGGTGTTCCTGCAGCATCTATTTATAGAACACACACACACACACACACACACACACACCATTCATTCACTGGACAAATAATGAAATGAGGGGAGAGAGTGGAGCAGCAGCACCTGAAGAAGCAGCTGTCATCCATCACCTCCCACATCTTCCTCTTCCTCCTCCTCCTCCTCCAGAACTGGACGGGTAACAGGTAACATGGCTTTTATTCTTCTTCAGATGGGAAGGTTCCTCCTAGAACCTATTAAGCGTTCTCCCAGATCCGAGGCGACAGCGCCCCCTGCCTGCAGCTCAGGTTCTCCAACAGAACAGTTTGGAGCGGAGAACGAATCCGTCAGCACAAAGAGCCATCTGGAACCCCCCCCAACCACCCACCCCCCGGGACGGCTCGGCCAATCAGAGAGCTGCGTGTGCACAGCTGCAGCACACACTGCAGAGCGCGCACACACACACGCACGCACGCTCAGTCTTGTATTTCTATCCTTGTGGGGACCGTCCATTGACTCCCATTCATGTCTAGCCCCTAACCCTGACCCTTACCCTAACCCTAACCCACACCACAACAAAGCCTAACCCTAAAGAAATGTTTTTGCACTTTTACTTTTTTCAGTAACAACAACATGGTCAAGAAAACACTGTTTCTCCTACTTAGGACCGGAAAAAGGTCCCCACAAGGCACGTCGTTCCACGTTTTGCTATCCTTGTGGGGACATTTGGCCCCAACAAGGATAGAAATACGAGAACGCGCACACACACACACACACACACACACACACACACACACACACACACACACACACACACACACACACACACACACACACACACACACACACACACACACACCTGCTCCGTAGTGTTTTACCTGCTTTAACCGGGTAGATTGTGATGTATGAAAGTCTTCAAAGTTATGGCATTTTGTGTGTGTGTGTGTGTGTGTGTGTGTGTGTGTGTGTGTGTGTGTGTGCAGTGTTGTGTGTCCTCCGACTGCGCTGAAGTGGACAAGATGGCTGTGTGAGTGTGAGTAATCGCATAATTGAGACTGTGATTTCTCCTCCCGAGGTCCTGCCAACCCTCGAAACCTACACCCAAAGGAGTGTGTGTGTGTGTGTGTGTGTGTGTGTGTGTGTGTGTGTGTGTGTGTGTGTGTGTGTGTGTTGCGTTGCACTCAGATCTGTAAGCTAATTTTAGTTGCTGCGTCACTACAGTAAATCTCAGAGGACAGTTTTGCAGTGTGTGTGTGTGTGTGTGTGTGTGTGTGTGTGTGTGTGTGTGTGTGTGTGAGCCGTGACTGACAGCTGATCACAGTCATGTGACCTCGGTCTGTAATGTTCTCTGCAGCTCCTTTATCAGTCATTTTATTCAGGACTCGTCTGACTGAAGATTCTCATTCAGAAGCAACAACATGAAAATATTCCTCTTCACTGGTTCAGGACTGGAACTCAGACCTGAACCAGAACTCAGACCTGCTCATTTCAGGTCCAGTATCAGTGTCTGTACTATTCAACATGCATGTTCCAAAGATTTCAAACAAATCCACAGCTGCTGAGTTCATGGTGGAGAACATGGCCAGGTCCTAAAGCAGAACTGCCACAGGAGAGACGCATGAGAACAGGAACCACGCAGAACTGGACCGACCCAGACTGAGCCCACAGGAGAAAGATGGAGCCACGACCAGAACACAGACAGCAGATCATGAACCAAGGGCCTCAACTGACTACAGTCACCACTAGTTGACTACTAGGGTGGCTGTGGATCAGTGGGGAGAGCAGTCGTCTGACAATCTGGAGGTTGTTAGTTCGATTCCTGGATTCCTGTCTCCTGTTTTCATGTCGAAGTGGCCTTGGGCAAGACACTGAACCCTGAATTGCAGCCGGTGGATGGATTGAGCGCCTTGCATGGCAGCCGCCTCCACTGGTGTGTGAATGTGTGTGTGAATGGGTGAATGTGATAATGCAGTGTAAAGTGCTGTGGGCTCTGCTAATGCAGAGGCAAAAGTGCTATACAAGTGTAGACCATTTACAGTCACACTCCAGGTGACTACAGTCACACTCAGGCACAGGTGAGAGACATCAGGGAACAGCAACATGAGGAGGAGGAGCTCCAGACGGAACTGTGACAATAGATCAGGGATGCAGCATTTTATTCATTGTATATACTTCTATATAAAACCATGAACCCGTGCACATGCTGTATCTTTCACATTGGATGTACTGTAAGCAGTGTGTCAACTGCAGACTGTTTGTATTGTTGATAAACTGTAGATAAACATTTATATGCTGTAGCTCCAGCATGGAGCCTCAGAACAGACCGTCTCCCGTGTTTGCTGTGATCGGCGTCAGCTCGACCTGTTCAAATCCTAATCCTTCCAGATCGTCTGAGCCCTGTAGCCAACCCCTCTATCTGACCCCTGCAGCAGCAGCGGCTCCAGCCCGGTCCCGGTCCTGGTCCTGGCCCTGGGCTTCAGGACGCCGGTCCACGTGACGCCGGCAGATGAAGACGTGGGCGCTCAGTCACACCGAGGTTGTTTTCGCTGCTGCTTGTTAAACGTGTGAAAGATGAATAACCGAAGTCTCCGCTGACTCAGAATGATGGAGACGTTCAGAGACACTGAGCTGAGTTCTGTGGCTTGAGAAGCGATGCTGGCTAGTATCTGTTTGTTTTGGACTGGTTAGTTCTGGTTATGAGCAGTTTGGAAGGTTTCAGGAACAGAGAAGCATCTGATTGGCTGTTTTACAGGATGCTGCTCTCAGTTGCTCTGACATTTCTTCGTCTCTAATGTTTCTGCTGATTTTTTTTTTTACATGTATGTAGCAGTGATGCGAAAGTGAATTTAAAAAGCTATTAGATACAGTTATTACAAAAAAGCAGCAAGTTACTGACTTACAACATTTTAAAAGTAACTAATTACCAGAGAACGTAAATACTGGGTTACTTTAAAAAGCATGTTTAAGTATGTCAACTGTCTATGGCTGTCTGCTCTGTTGATCTGGGCTCTATGGCTGTATATCTGTGCTGTTTGGAGGGGTTTGTGTGTGAACACCCGCCCAGGTCTCCCTCTGGTTGGTTACTATGACAACATTAGTCTCCTCCAGCCAATCACCAGTGCCCATGTGATTGTTTTGCCCTCTGAACTTGAGGTCAGATGAAGACGGCTTCATCACCCGTCATGTGACCATAGTTATCGTTTCGTCTCGTTGAACACGTCGTCTTCAGCTCATCAAAACGATGGGTGCTCACTCACCTGAACGCCTCCTGCTGGAATCCGGCACGCCGGTGATCACGTCTGTGAATCGGCACATGATGGGAGGTTGTGGCATGAGGGGTGTAGCAGGGTCGTCACTGTAAGACACAGTGATATCATGATGACACATTGTGGTATTCTATATAGTTAACCTAAAAAAAAAAAACAGATCAAACAAGTAGCAGTACCAGTAATCAGATGATATTCTAAATGAGTCAAAATGATCTGATTCAGAACGTCTCAAAGTGACTGTTCCTCTGTTTTTGTCACGGTTCATGCTTCGTCCCGTCTGTGTTTGTGGTGTTTCTAACCTCGTCTCCCGGCTCCTCTCCTCATGTCTGATTGTTGTTTCCACCCTGATGTGGTTCACCTGTGCCTGATTGCGTCACTGCAGCCACCTGGCACTCTGGTTTCCTGGGTTCTGGTTGTGGCTCCATGTCTGCAGAGTTTGTGTGAAACATGAGGGATTTAGTTCCCTGAGTCCTCATCGCTCATCACTGTCCTGAACAAATGCATCCTGAGAGCTGTTAAACTGATATACTGGATGGGCGGACTTCACCAGATATTGACGTATCAATATTTTTTTCAAACCCCAACGTAGCACGATCACATGACATGCTTTGCACCAAAGTGGTTCCTGTACACAAACTTGATGCTCCGCCCCTTTGTTGATGCCCCGCCCCTTTGTTGATTCGTTGTTGAAACACCAAGCTGAAAGTGTGCTGAACTATGCGGTCCATGCCACAGCATGCTGCTAGTTATGGTAAAAGTGTTGTACCGGTGGATAAAGTAACTAGCTAGGTTACGCGTTTCTAAAAACAGCAACGCCGTTTACTTTAACGCTGTTCCTCCCACTGCTGGTATTTGGTGTCTCAGAAACTTGTTCTTCTGAAAGCTGCTCTGCTCCGAAGTGTTTGTGCACTAACAGCCGGTAAACACTGACTCACGGACTCTCGGCTCTGCATCGGTTCACAGCTGAAGGTTAGTTATCTTAGTAATCTGCTGTAAACCTCTGAGGTCTGTCACACTCTAACAAATCCTGTGGTTTGTTTTCAGCTGCTGTGTGTCTGTGTGCTGCTGAGTGGAGCCGCTTCTGCAGCCGAGTTAACCTGTGAAACCCTGATCCTGCTGTCCACCAACCTGACAGGTAACTACCAACCTGACAGGTAACTACCAGCCTGACAGGGAACTACCAACCTGACAGGTAACTACCACCAACCTGACAGGTAACTACCAGCCTGACAGGTAACTACTACCAACCTGACAGGTAACTACCAACCTGACAGGTAACTACCACCAACCTGACAGGCAACTACCAACCTGACAGGTAACTACCACCAACCTGACAGGTAACTACCAACCTGACAGGTAACTACCAGCCTGACAGGTAACTACCACCAACCTGACAGGTAACTACCAGCCTGACATTTAACTACAACCTGACAGGTAACTAGCACTAACCTGACAAGTAACTACCAACCTGACAGGTAACTACCAACCTGACAGGTAACTAGCACCAACCTGACAGGTAACCACCACCAACCTGACAGGTAACTACCAACCAGACCGGTAACTACCACCAACCTGACAGGTAACTACCAACCTGACAGATAACGACCAACCTGACAGGTAACCACCAACCTGACAGGTAACTGCCAACCTTACAGGTAACTACCAACCTGACAGGTAACTACCAACCTTACAGGTAACTACCAACCTGACAGGTAACTACCACCAACCTGACATGTAACTACCACCAACCTGACAGGTAACTACCAACCTTAAAGGTAACTACCACCAACCTCACAGGTATCTACCACCAACCTGACAGGTAACCACCAATCTGATAGGTAACGACCAACCTGACACAACTAACACCAACCTGACAGGAAACTACCAGCCTGACAGGTAACTACCAACCTGACAGGTAACTACTACCAGCCTGACAGGTAACTACCAACCTGACAGGTAACTACTACCAGCCTGACAGGTAACTACCACCTTGTCCTTGTCTCATACAAGCTGACCTGTTCACTGTGTTTCTGTGTCTTTCAGCTCGGTTGTTGGTGTTACTGAACCAGACGTTCACCATCAGTAACTCTTCAGGTAACCTGGACTCTGTATCGGTATCATTCAAAGGTTCTTCTCTTCAGTATCAGGACTCCTCAGTCCTGGATCTGGTCTGGATAATGGACTGACACACCAGGGACTGACTGAGGCACAGCTTGTGTTCTCCGGTGAATAGATGAGGCCTGGATTAAAGCTCCGCAGAAGCGTGTAAACATGCGGCGACTCGTTGATGAGAGCAGCGTCAGCTGGAGTCCCGTTGGGACTGAACCCTGTTTGGGTGGATGAGCCTGAAATTGAGCGTGAAAAGAATCAATCCTCATTTAAACATGAGTTGGTTCCTCTCAGTAACGGCATGCTGCCCAGGGAGAACGTCATCTGGTCGAAATGCTCTTAATAAACATTCTGTTTGTGTTCTCAGGCCTGTTCTGCGATCTCTCTGTGGACGGCATCGGGACGTGTTGGCCTCGCAGCGCCGCCGGAGAGCTTGTCTCCAGACCCTGTCCTGAGCAGTTCAATGGGATCCACTACAACACCACCAGTAGGTCATCATCCACCACAGCACCACCACCAGGTCACAGCATCCACCACAACACCACCAGTACTACTGCAGGACTGCAGGAGAACAATATACTCCAAGCTGAGTGATCTGAGGTGTCACCGTCTATTGTCCCACCGTCCCACCGTCTCCCTGTCTCGCCTCTCAGCTGGTCCCTCAGGACACTCTGTCAGTTCTGCCATCTGATGGGTTCTAAACTTTGTGTCTCTGTTCAGACCGGGTGTACCGAGACTGTCAGTCCAACGGCAGCTGGGCTCCTCGAGGGAACTACAGTCAGTGCACGGAGATCATCGTCATGGTGAGAAGAGGGAGGACGGGGAGGACAGTGTAATCAGATTACCGATAGCTACACACTATTTGTGGACTTTAATGTTCTGAGATATTATCAGAAATGTTCTTGACTGTCAGTCTACAGCCTGCTGGACTGATCAACACAAAGTCTGTCAGTGGGACGGACACACACACACACACACACACACACACACACACACACACACACACACACACAGAGCCAATATCAAGAATGACTGTGAAAACATGGATGAGTGATCAAACGCCAGTGTGAAGCTGAGAACCATCTGGACCCTGTGTGTGCGTGTGTGTGTGTGTGTGTGTGTGTGTGTGTGTGTGTGTGTGTGTGTGTCATGTCCCACTGTGAAAATCTGTCACCTACTTCCTGTTCTGCTCCCATTGGATGGATGAATTAGCTTCTTGCCAAACACAGTCATATAATTCATCAGGACGAAACACACACACACACACACACACACACACACACACACACACACACACACATACACACACAAACGCTGCAACAAACAAACAAATGCATAGAGCGTACATGCGGTACTGTCCATGGTGCTGAAGTACATTTAAACTTAATGGTACTGAGTGTGAAATAAACACACACGCACGCGCATGCATGCATGCATGCACACACACACACACACACACACACACACACACACACACACACACACACACACACACACACACACACACACACACACACACACACACAATTCTGATGTTGTTTTGTTTACATGGTTAAATATTGTCACTACCTTGACAAACAACCGAACATGGAGACAGTGAAGCGTCTCCTTGGTAATGGAACATGTGTTGTGTTGTTGAAAGAGCTTGTTGATAAACAGTGAAAAAAGCCGATTGGCTGGAATCAATCAGCCTGTATTGATTCCGACAGGCGATCACCTTAAATGACATTTAGTTACCACACTGATCCGAACAGCGAACAACCAGCAAGAGCTGCACAGTCAGATGCTGATGAGCAGTGTGTGTGTGTGTGTGTGTGTGTGTGTGTGTTCAGAGGAAGAGTAAAGTCCACTACCATGTGGCTGTCATCATTAACTACCTGGGTCACTGCATCTCTCTGGGAGCGCTGCTGCTCGCCTTCACGCTCTTCATGAGGCTCAGGTGAGACCCGGAGCGCCAGGGTCACCGGTTCGAACTCCAGCTCCTGCCAGACTGCAGCCCAACACTGTGTGTGTGTGTGTGTGTGTGTGTGTGTGTGTGTGTGTGTGTGTGTGTGTGTGTGTGTGTGTGTGTGTTTGTGTGTTCCAGGAGTATCCGCTGTCTGAGGAACATCATTCACTGGAACCTCATCTCAGCCTTCATCCTCAGGAACGCCACCTGGTTCATCGTCCAGTTAACCATGAACCCTGCAGTAACCGAGAGTAACCAGGTGAGAACGCACACTCACACACTGATGAGCCGAAACTGTCGCTGATGTTGATCACCAGCTTACACACACACGCACGCACGCTCACACACACACACACACACACACACACACACACACACACACACACACACGCACAGTCTTGTATTTCTATCCTTGTGGGGACCGTCCATTGACTCCCATTCATGTCTAGCCCCTAACCCTGACCCTTACCCTAACCCTAACCCACACCACAACAAAGCCTAACCCTAAAGAAATGTTTTTGCACTTTTACTTTTTTCAGTAACAACAACATGGTCAAGAAAACACTGTTTCTCCTACTTAGGACCGGAAAAAGGTCCCCACAAGGCACGTCGTTCCACGTTTTGCTATCCATGTGGGGACATTTGGCCCCGACAAGGATAGAAATACAAGAACACACATACACACACACACACACACACACACACACACAGAGTTGACTCTGCGTCCCTGACGACAGTAACTATGGAGATGAGGGGATAAGTTAGTGCAGCAGTGAGCATCAACGAGCCGAATTCAACAGAAAAAGGAGAATTAATACATCTCCTCTTCCTCCTCCTCCTCCTCCTCCTCCTCCTCCTCCTCCTCCTCACACCACCCCCACACCCCTCCACCCACACCCCTACCCTCCTCCTCCAGGTGTGGTGTAGGTTGGTGACGGCAGGTTATAATTATTTCCATGTCACTAACTTCTTCTGGATGTTCGGTGAAGGTTGTTACCTTCACACCGCCGTCGTTCTCACCTACTCTACCGACAAGCTGCGCAAGTGGATGTTCATCTGCATCGGCTGGGGTCAGTCTGTCCGACTGTCTGTCTGTCCGTCTGTCTGTCTGTCTGTCCGTCTGTCTGTCTGTCTGTCTGACTGACTGACTGACTGACTGACTGTCAGTCTGTCTGTCCGACTGTTTGTCTGACTGTCTGTCTGTATGAGTGTCCGTCTGTCTGTCTGACTGACTGTCCTTCCGTCTGTCTGTCTGACTGTCCCTGTCTCTCCTCACCTGTCATGTTTACAGGTATTCCATTTCCCATCATTGTAGCGTGGGCATTCGGGAAGCTGTACTACGACAATGAAAAGTGAGTCAAACACACACACACACACACACACACACACACACACACCTGCCCAGGTGTGTGTCCTCTGGCAGGTTCTCCGAGCAGCAGCAGGTGTTGTGTTGGCGTTCAGCTTCAGCTTTCTGCAGGCGTCTGGAGGCGAACGAAACAAACACACCCCTGCAGCAGTGAGTCAGATCAGTGTGTCCAGCCGCTTCTCAAGACTCTCGGCTACTTCATCAGTTTGACTCAGTTTGGACACAGGAAGCCGAAGAGGACATGTCCCCTGATGGAGGCAGGTGGTGCTTATAAAGCGTGTAAACAGCATGCGTGAGGATGTTACCCACAATCCTCCCCGTGTTTGTCACGTTGAAGCGTCTCCAGTATCTCCTGGAGCATCTCCAATTTCACAACATGACAGTCCAGCTCTCAGCTCAGGACCTCGTCTCTTCGGCTGTGCTTTGATTGACAGGTGTTGGTTTGGAAAGAGGGCGGGAGTTTATACCGACTACATCTACCAGGGTCCCATGATCCTGGTGCTGCTGGTGAGAAGACGTCCAATCCAGATTACAGCCGTCCTCTCGGTCAGGCTGACTGTCTTTGTCTTCTTGTCCCCAGATCAATTTTGTCTTCTTGTTCAACATCGTCCGGATACTCATGACCAAACTGAGAGCTTCAACCACCTCAGAGACCATCCAGTACAGGTATTCCTGTCCCTCACCTATCCCTCAGCTGTCCCTCACCTGTCCCTCAGACAGAAGCTAGAGACCAGAAATCATGAAACATGGAGAGTGAGAGCAGCTCTATGCAGGTTCTCCAGCAGTCTAAACCTACAGCAGGTTCTCTAGAAATTGGTCCAGAGTCCTGAAGCTGCTTGAAGGGGAAACTTCAATCAGTAGAAAACCTAAAATTAGAGACTGTGCCAGATTCCCTAAGTGAAGTGGTCCCAAAACTTTAACCTCATCCCAAACTCTAATCTAGTTCTCTAGATCTGTAATCCTAAACCCTCGACTTGTTCTCTAGTCCTGTGATCCCTGTAGGCCTGTCTTGACACATTGTCAAGTCCTGGTCCTGGTCCCACACTGGTCAGGTCATCGTCACACATGTTCCGTTTCACATCCTTGACGCTGCTTTGTCTTCATCATCTCATCTTAGTCTCGCAGTTCTATCCTAGCCAAGTTCTAACCCTGCAGTGACGACAAACCAAAATCCTAGCCCGGTTCACATCCTCAACCTGTACTAGCATAACCTAGTCCAAGATCTTTCAGGTCCAAGTCTAACCTACTGTGACCTGCTGATAACAAAGCCAACTAGTCTTTTTTCTCTTCCTGAGTAAACTCTTCCCCTGCACTCTGACCCGGGACTAACTAGGACTCTGTCCTGACAGAGTCCTACCTCTAGGTTAGGGTCCAGGTCCTGGTCCTGTCTTGTCCTGTCCTTCATCCACCCAGACCTGATTCTAGTTCATCCTTTTCTGATACTGTGCTAACTGTATTTCCATCAAAACCTGCTGGAACCCAGTGTCTGTCCTACCCCAGTCCTACCCCAGTCAATGTCCTACCCAGTCTACCGTAAATCCTCTTACAGTAGCCGGGGCTTTTATTTCTCTCAACTGTAGCTGGCACCAGGCTTTTAAAGGTACTGTAGGCAGGATTTTGCTAGTCAATGCTAATTTTTCTGTGTTTTCTTTGGATTAAATGTTAGAGTATCCATTGATAATCCTTTAGGAGTGTAGCATATTTGCACTACCGCGAGGGCGCAGCGTTTCCATCTGTCTCTGTTCTGAGCTGAAAAGGAATCTCCACAGCTCCAGGTATCTTTGACCAATCAGAAAAGCCCCTGAGGCTCTAACCGTGATTGGTCGAGGGGCGTTCGTCACACGTTCTTGTGGGAGGGGCTTAACTTGCGTGAGGGTGTGATTTCAGAGAAAACAGGACAGGATTGGCTGTGCTGGGTTTCAAATCGGCATCTTAGATGGGTCAAATCGCCATCTTGCTTAGGTAAACCTAAGCAAGATGGCGGAGACGTGGAATCCTGCCTACAGCACCTTTAATGGAAGGAGGCATGTATAAGAGAGAGGCGAGCATTTTAAAATTTTAAAAAAGAGCAGGAAGCTCTTTTGTGTCAATTTCAACCCAGTAAAATGTACTGAGCTCATTTATTTTTTCAATCGATGTGAAAAAATTAAATCTCAACATCGAGTTTAATGTTTTCTGTCCCTCCGACATTTTTACTGGACGCGTGTAATACACACAGTCGCCATACCGGGAGGACTGGCGCTGTAGCACAGACTACTGTCAGTACAGCGCCGTAGCGCTTCACAGAGAAAAAGAAAAGAAAAAAAAAAACAGGCTTGTATTTGGAGGCGGCTTTTATGAGCTTTCTTCAAAGACGCACCCGGTCATGAAAGGAGACGGGCTTTTAATGGAAAACAGGTCATTATTAGAGGATTATGGTATGTCCTACCCCAGTCAGTGTCCCACCCCAGTCCTATTCTAATCCTAACTCACGCCTATCCCAATTCTGACCCGGTCCATGTCCTATCCCAGTGTGTGTCCATTCCCAGTCCCTCTGTGTCCTAGTACTTGTCTCAGTCCTACTCCTTGCCCTAGTCATTGTCCTTGTCCGAGTCCTTGTCCCAGTTCTAGTTCCAGTCCCAGTCCCTCTCCTGCCCCAGTCCTACTCCTCATCCTAGCCCTAGTCACTGTCCTCGTCCTTGTCCCAGTCCCCATCCTGTCCCAGTCCTAACCCTGCTGATTCTGTCCTGCTGCAGGAAGGCTGTCAAGGCTACGCTGGTGCTGCTGCCTCTTCTGGGGATCACTTACATGTTGTTCTTCGTGAATCCTGGAGGAGAGGACGAAGTGTCCCAGATCGTCTTCATCTACTTCAACTCCATCCTCGAGTCCTTCCAGGTTCAGTCTTCGTGTTTCTGTTAGCAACCTGTTAGCTTCAGTTAGCGGGTAGCTGCTTGTTAGCCTGAAAACAGGCGGCCGTCCTTCTGTTGGACCCTCAGGTTGACCTGACGAGCTCGGCGTCTCTGAGGACATACAAGCAAACAGAAACTCAATCCTTCCTCATCCATGGATGAAGAACAACTTGTTGGAATTAATGTTCCGCTAAGTTCCATCTTTAAATACCGACCAGATAATCAACATTTTAAAGAACCACTGGAAAGTTAATCCTAGATTTGTTCCTCGCCGTTGTGTTTTCTAGGTAATTTTGATTCTTAACCTTAAAAACGTCCAGTCCTGAATGATGGAGACTGGGTATTGTGGGCGGAGTCAGTCCACAAATGGGTATTTCATGCTGACTTGGCAAGACCAGTACTTGTTCTCCTGCTGAGGACGTTCCACTGTATGAGAGAACGCGAGAACATACAAGTATGAATACTAAGAAACGACCTGTGTCTCAGGATGACTGCAAACCCCAGAATGCACTGCGGTATGATGTGAAACTTTCCAGTACTAGTAATGGTCTGTTAGCACTGTTAGCATCATTAGCATTGTTAGCAGTATGAGCTTCTGTTAGCACCGTTAGCTTCCGTTAGCAGTGTGTTGGCGCTATCAGCGGCTAACTGTCTTTCTCTTTTTGTCTGCAGGGATTTTTCGTCTCTGTTTTCTACTGTTTCCTGAACAGTGAGGTAAGTTCTCCTCTGGTGTTCCTCAAGGTTCCTCACTCGCTCCACTGCCCTTCAGGTTCACACCGACGCCCTCTATCATTGACCAAATCGGAGTCAGGGACGCGAGTCATATTCAAGTCACACGTGATCATTTCAAGCTGGACTTTCTCTTCAGAACTGATTCAACACCTGATCAGGCTTAAAAGTATCCTGGATAATCAATGTTCCTTTACTTATGGTCTGTAAAAGAATTATATGAACTCCCAGCGATTTAAATGCAACATCTAACAGCACCAATCACTGGTGACCTATGACTACACGGGATAGCGTGACTTCACAAGGACAGGTGAGGAAAACACAGGATAACATTACTTCATGAGGACGTTGAGAACTACACAGCACATATAAGTGGACATAAAACATATATATCTGTACTGGTAGACATATATAAGTGGACACATAGACACAGTGTTCTAATGGAGCTGCCTCTTTGCGCTTACTGTCTGCACGGCCGCCATATTGGATGGGGACTCTGATCTCCAGTAATGTTTCACTGTGTTGTTGAACCAGTTCAGGCCAGACGGGCAGTGAAAGAGGGGAGTGAGGTGTGCAGTAGCGCTTTGCAGACAGCAGATGGCAGTCTGTCCTCCATGAAGACTGCTCTCAGCTGCTGGTTCCATCAGACCAGCTGATGTGTTGGAATGTTTGAATCCAGATGTGAGCGGCGGACGGAGGACCGAGCCGTGACTCGCCATGTCTTTACCTGTGCCCAGGTGCGCTCGGCAGTGAGGAAGCGCTGGATTCGCTGGCAGGACCGCCACTCCATCCGGAGCCGGACCGTTCGCGCCACCTCGTTGCCCACCTCCCCCAGCAGGGTGTCCTTCCACAGCATCAAGCAGTCCTCCAATCTCTGACCTCTGACCTCTGACCTTTGACCTTGGCCACAAGGCTTCTCTTCTGGACACGCTTTCGTGATGGGACTCCATGGCACAACTGGCAGCTGATCACTTTCCATGTTCTGACAATATATTTACAGATGAACTGATGAGCTGAAACTGTCGCTAATGCTGATCACCAGCTTTCACACACACACACACACACACACACACACACACACACACACACACACACACACACACACACACACACACACACACACAGAGCGCTGTACAGACACACACACACACACACTCGCCCTGTAACTGGACGATGCTGCAGCTTAAGTGAAATATAAACTCTGCTTGTTGTTTGTTGAACATGTTAAAGTTAAACTCTGATTTCAGCAAAAAAGAGAAAATCAAAAACTAAAATAAATCATGAAAACAAAATCAGCGAAGCGAATAAAACCACATTTAGAAGGTCAACAAATTTAAGTTACTATGAACTGAAAAAAAAGGTCATTTTCCCCAAAGTCAACATGTCGACAAAAATGTGACTGAAACCAGGAAACAGTAATGCTTTCATTCCATGCAATGGTTTCCAGGAGTGTTTCTAGTCCATGCAGTGGTTTCCTTGAGTGTTTCTGACTTCATGCAGTGTTTTCCAGGAGTGTTTCTGAGTCCATGCAGTGGTTTCCAGGAGTGTTTCTGAGTCAATGCAGTGGTCTCCAGGAGTGTTTCATGCAGTGGTTTCCAGGAGTGTTTCCAGTCCATGCAATGGTTTCCTGGAGTGTTTCTGAGTCCATGCAGTGGTTTCCAGTCGACTCGATTCCTTTTCTGAAAGCTGCTGTTAGTTTCAAAAGGAACAGACCCAGTTTATCTTCTTTCAGTCAGAAAAGTTGCTGTCTGACTGTTTTCAGTGGGACTCAGAGGTCCGAGTGTTCTGATCACATCAGGCTGTTTTCTTCAACAGGATTTTTGCACTAAGTGAAAAGAAAAAATGTGTTTATCAAAATTGTAAGTGTTGTGCAAATTTGCACTCTGCAAACTTTACTATAAACAATTTTTGAAGCAGGACGCCCTGATAGATAGCAGGCAGTAGTGCTAGCCGTAACCATAGTAACCCCAGTGAGTGCAGTAACCATAGTAACTACATAATAAGTCGCAGTAAACTTGAAGTGAAAGAAAAATTCTCAGGATGAAATAACACAAAGCGCTTTTTATTGTGCCTGTGTGTGTGTGTGTGTGTGTGTGTGTGTGTGTGTGTGTGTGTGTGGGAGGGAGATAAGTGGCATTACTTTCTGGGTAAATCTTGATGACTTTATGAAACTTTTTGAACACAGTATCTTACAGGGAGCGCTTGTTTTGTTCACCAGAGGTTGGACTGATGTCGACGGTGTGTGGAGTTAAACACTCTGATCAAACGGTGTAAATTAATGTGACCCTCCCCCCCCACCCCCAGCTGAAGTGTAATCAATAAACGTATTCTCAGGACACACTGATTGACTGATTGATTGACTGATTGATTGATTGATTGATTGATTGATTGATTGTGTCAGATGGAAACAAGTCAGTCTGTTGTCGTGGTAACGGGGCAGGCCTGAGGACAGTCAAACTGCGCTGTGATTGGCTGCCACAGTGTCCACCAGTCACACCAGGGCACCAGATTCAGCAGCCAATCAGAACCCCCGACAGGGCAGCAGATGGAAAAAGGTTGAATGAGGAAAAGCTAAAAAGCGCCAGTGACGCCTGGTGGACAGAGTGAGGAACTGCAGCCACAATCAGCACAACGTTCTACTACAGGTCCCACCTGGACAGGTGAGCAACTTCCACCTGACTGAATAATAAAAATGCAAAAGGTTAAATCAGAATCAATAGCGGGCCAGGCAGGGGCCGGAGGGGGCGGCTGCCCCGGGCCCACCCTGAAGGGGGGAAGAAAATGTGCTGAAGAAAATCACAAGGAAGGAAAGCTGGACTCTATAACACTTGCCTTCATTAGGATAAAGTTGTTTAGAAAATAAAAATGAAAACAAAAAATAGTCCCTTCTCCCCTTGTCTGTCTGCCTGTCGTGCACGGTACGTGCGCGCCCATGTTGTCTGCCCCGTTCTCTGATGAGAAAGCAGCTCTTTGGTGAGAAGCCAATTTGTGTCGGGAAGCAACTGATCACTCATTTATTTTAATTTTGCGTGCTGTGTGCCTGAGGAAGACCACACCTGGTGGAAACGTTGCACAACTGGGAGAACTTTTTTTGGGGTGTACTATTTTATTTGTTTTATTTGAGTTGATTGTTTTTCATACCTGTTTTTGCATCATCTCCACCGGACGGGTGGAGGAAGAGGGGGATTGGACGGTAGCCCACCGTGGTCGGCACAGCGGCCGTGTGCGCGACCAGAAAGCCCGGCAGGGGCGCAAACAAAACTTCCCGGGGCGCCGGGGAGATTTTGAGGGGTTCGCTGGGGCAGGCAGCGGCGACCCAGGAAGCAGATCAACGGACAAAATTATAGAACTCGGCTGCATTGAATCCGACATCACTGGATGTCATTTGATTTTTATCTCTAGTTTGATACCTATATCTAAAGTCTGCATTTTCCTTAGAATTAGTTTTGACATAATGACTGGCAAAACCCATGGTGCTGGCCATGGTGCTGAAACCTCATTTGAATCGTTCTGACCGCATGCGCCTGCTTGCTGTGGTTGTGTCAAAGGGGCTGATCTGCAGCAAGCCCAAAAACATAGGATTTAAGTTTGTTCGCCCCAAATTCATCCTATGTTTGGAGTTTCACGTCTGAAAAGCGGCTCTGAAGAGCCTTCCTCCGAACAGGCTGTTTCTGAGTCTGCTTCCCGGTATGCTCTTGAACGTCTGGCCACGCCTACTGTCTCACACACACATGGTGGAGGCACAGTCAGGGGGAGGAGTTAAATCCACTTATTTCAGGATAAGCGGACCAAACTCAAACTCGACCGTTTCAGCAGGCATTTTCATAAAACGTGGTGGAAGACCGGGAGGAAACAGACCGATTTCAAGAACATCATAATGAGGCTACGGCAACACAGACTGCTGTGAGAAACTCTTCACAAAGTGACAAAAGCAGAATAAATCCCCTTTTATGAGGATGCTTAGGCCACAAGGGCCCATGGAGAAATGCTTCGCTCCCCCCTCGGCTGGGACTCCTGATCAGAATCCAAGATACGCCTGGTGGTCATAGTGAGGATCTTCAGCCACAATCTGCCTCGTGTTGAACTGGTTCCACCTGGACAGGTCAGAGTTGTGGTGGGGGCAGTCTGGTTTGTTGCTGGTGATGTCAGGTTGTGAAGAGCCTCGGCTCCCGCTCCGTCTGAGTGAGGATACAGTGATGCAGCAGGTTGCCATGGCAACAGCAGCCTCCTCCCAGCATGCAGCAGCCTCCTCCTCCTCCGTCAGAGGCGTCAGGGTGGAGCAGCAGACGGACGGAACGCAGCGCAGCAGCCAGGAGGTAAGATCCCGTCCCGTCCTGTCGTCCTGTCCTTCGTCCCCGGGGAGGGACCCGCTCCTCCGGAGCGCCCCACTCCTCCCGCTCCCCCCGACCTCCCCCACCCTGCTCCACCTCCTGCTCCTCCGGAGCCCCGGCGGAGCAGCACCTGCCGCAGCGGCCGCATGCTCCACTCGGTGACCGGCTGTCGCCATGCAAACGCCCCCCCCCCTCCACCCAACCCCACCCCCAGGCTGCTAACCCGACGGCCGGTACTCAGAGGAGGGGATGGAGGAGGAGGTGCAGACGGGTGGAGGCAGATTTTATACAACAGAAAGTGACTTTATTGTGCATCATCATCATCATGGAGGACAGAGCGAGGACTGAGCATGCTCCCTCCTCCTCCTCATGTCTGCTGCTCCACGTGTCCTGCTCCCCCCCCCCCCCGCTCCCCCTGCGCCTCCACCTCCACCTCCTCCCTCTGCTCCTCCTAATCATGTCTACTGTCCTCCTCCACCTCCTCCTCCTCCTGGTTCAGGTTTCAGTCATCTGTCAACCTTAAATTATATTGATCTGGGAAGCTTGTCGACAGTCCTCTCTCCTCCTGCGACCTCCACCTCTCTCCTCCTGCGACCTCCACCTCTCTCCTCTTGCGACCTCCACCTCTCTCCTCCTGTGACCTCCACCTTTCTCCTCCTCCTCCTCCTTGTCTTGTAACATTTTATTCAACAGTATTTTCTCTTTTCATCTTGTTGAACTGAATTGATGAAAATAGTATAAAAAGTAACAGCCTGACTCCATCTTCTCCTCCACCTCCTCCTCACTGGCTTTTCTGAATGCAGGAGTAATGATGGATGGAGACTCCGCCCCCATCCGAGATGGCCCCGCCCAGGAGGAGCAGAGGATGATGGGAGGTTGGTCATTCAGTAACTGACTAAATATTCTGTCCTGCAGACTCCTCCCACTCTGCTTGCTCCTCCCACTCTGACTCCTCCTCCTCTCAGACTGACTCCTCCCACTTTGACTCCTCCTCCTCTCAGACTGACTCCTCCTCCTCTCAGACTGACTCTGCCTCTCCCAGACTAACTCCTCCCACTCTGACTCCTCCTCTTTCAGACTGACTCCTCCTCCTTTAGTCTGACTCCTCCTTCAGACTGACTCCTCCTCCTTTAGACTGACTCCTCCCCCTCTCAGACTGACTCCTCCCAGGTTTTCAGTCAGTGTCTTTGTCCCTGCGGTTTGTCTTCGTCTGTGACGTGCACATCTGTTCTCCTTTTGTCTACTTGTCTCCTTTTCTCCGCCCTCGCCTCCTCCTTCTCTCCTCTTTTACTCCCCATCACCTCCTCTTTCTCCAAGGTCTGGACTCCGGAAGGTTTGTGGAAAAACTTACGAATGGATGTGGAGTAGAAAAGGAGTGGAAGGAGCAGAAAACAGAGAGAAAGGAGGAGGAGGAGGAGGAGGAGGAGGAGAAGGAGGAGAAAAGTGATACAGAAAAGGAGGAGGGGCTTACAAAAGGAATCAGGGCTCCTTCCTGCTCCTCCTCCTCCTCCTCCTCAGCTCCTCCTGGAAATGAAAATGATGAGAAACAACAAAATGTGGAGGAGAAAGAAAGAGATGAGAGGGATGAAGAGGAGGTCCACTGCTCCTTCATGACAACTCCTCATGGTGATGGGGAGCAGCAGGAGCATCGCCCTAGCACCTCCTCCCCACCTCCTGGTGATGAGGAGCAACAGGAGAGTCGCCCTAGCTCCTCCTCCCCTCCTCCTGATAATGAGGAGCAGCAACACGGGAGTCATGACTCCACACCCCCACCTCCTCATGGTGATGGGGAGCAGCAGAAGAGTCGCCCTAGCACCTCCTCCCCTCCTCCTGGTGATGAGGAGCAGCAGGAGCGTCATGACTCCACCTCCCCACCTCCTCCTCCTTTTGAGCAGGAGCAGCAGGAGCATCGGTCTAGCTCCTCCTCTCCACCTCCTCCTGGTGATGAGGAGCAGCAGGACAGTCGTCCTAGCTCCTCCTCTCCACCTCCTACTGATGAGGAGCAGCAACAGGAGCGTCGCTGCTCCCCCTCCCCTCCTCCTCCTGGTGACTCAGGATGTGATGAAGAGGAGGAGGGCTTGATGAAGAGGCAGGAGGAGATCAGTGCTGCGGAGCAGGAGGAGAAAACAAACACCTCTGTCCAGCAGTCTCCTCCTGCTGCTGCTCCTCCCTCCTCACAAGACCGGGAGGCCCCAGCTGACAAAACAAGCGCTCCTCTGAACGGCCTCCCAGAGAAGGAGAAGCGAAGTGTGACTGCTCCACCCGCCACCTCCTCTGCTGCTAAACGGGCCGCCTCGGTCAGGAAATCAAGCGCGCCTCCCTCCCTCAGGAAAGGTCTGTCCTGCTGCAGCTCCTTTTACTCCACCTCCCCCTTAATCCACGCTCTTTTTGGTTGGCACTAACTCCTCCTCAGCTTCCTTCCTCTTCCTCCTCCTCCTCACTCGCCATCCTCCTCTCCAGTCTTCTCCTCCTCCTCACCCTCCTCACTCCTCTTCCTCTTCCTCCTCCTCCTCCTCCTCCTCCTCGTCCTCCTCTGTGTTTCTGGATGTTGAAGGCTACACAGACTGGACTCCTCTTCTTTCACCTCCTGGTTGTCATGGAAACAGGCTGATGCTCACTCCCGCTCTTTGACCTCTGCTTGTCTTCAGTTGGCTGCTAGATGACCAATCAGATTCAGTTTCAGCTGCATGTGTGTCACTTTTACTCTGAAAGGTTTCTCACTGCTTCCTGTTTCCCTTATTTCTCCTCAGAAAAAGAACCAATGAAACAAACTGCTGAAGGACAAACAAAGGTAAACATAATCTCTCTCTCTCTCTCGCTCTCTCTCTCACCCATCTCTCTCTGTCTCTCTCTCTCACCCATCTCTCTCTCTCTTTCTGTTTCAGACCAGGACATCTGGCGGTGCCAGATCAGCTAAGATGATCTCTGCTCAGAGTTCAGGTAACCCGTCAGGTTAACCAGTTAACTACCAGTTCACTACAGTTAACTACAAGTTAACCATTCAAACTCACTTAATGTGATCAACTCTTCTTTCCTGAACTCACCAGTACAGCTACTTCAGTTTGTTAAATAGTTAACCACCAGTTCAATATTTAACCACAACTTAAACCTGTTAACCAGTTTACCTTGCATAACAAGATCACACCAGCCTGACCCGGTCAACAGATAACCAGGTAGTCAGCCCGTACTCAGGTTAGCGGGAGGGAGAAGTTGGTTCGAAGCCTCGGATGACTCATCATAACCAGGTGCAGAGACTAACCTAGTTACCGGTTTGTGTCTCAGAGTCGGTGGATGGTGTGAACAGTCCAGGAAGTCGTTCTCCCGCCAGTCGATCCTCCACTCCCAACAGAGACGTGAAGAAGGTGCAAACCTCCATCTTATCTTATCCGCTAACCCGGTAACCAGCCGGTTAACCCAGTCTTTCTAGTAACTAACCGTAACCCGGGATGAAGACGCTGTCTGTCTGTTGATGCTTCATCACGGGGCGGCTGACCTGGTTCTGCAGGTGGCGGTGGTCCGGACCCCCCCCAGGTCCCCCGGTTCGGCGCGTGGGCGGCCGGCGCCCCTCCCCTCACACCCCATGCCCAACCTCAGCAATGTGAAGTCGAAGGTGGGGTCGACGGAGAACCTGAAACACACACCGGGCGGCGGAAAGGTAAGGGGGAGGAGCTCCACCGCTCGCCATGGAGCAGGACGCCCCGGCCTGATGTCCTGCCGTCCGTCCACAGGTCAACATCGTCCACAAGAAGCTGGACCTCAGCAACGTCTCGTCCAAGTGTGGCTCCAAAGACAACATCCACCACAAGCCAGGTACCCAGAACCCAGAACCCTGCCGCCGCCCGCCGCTACGACGCCATCATTGACCGCTACTGTGCTCCGCAGGTGGAGGGAAGGTGGAGATCAAGTCTGAGAAGGTGGATTTCAAAACAGTGCAGTCCAAAGTGGGTTCCCTGGAGAACATCACCCACATGCCGGGAGGAGGAAAGAAGAAGGTAACTGTTCACGGCATGCTAACATCCGCACTGCTGCTAGCTAGCGGAGACGGAACCTGTCTGTTCGGTCTGCAGATCGAGAGCCAGAAGCTGATGTTCCGAGAAACGGCCAAGGCGAGAACCGACCACGGCGCCGACATCGTCGTTCAGGCCGAATCTCCCCACCACCTGAGCAACACCTCGTCCCCGGGAAGCCTTAACGCCGCTGAGGCTCCGCCCCTTGACACCCTGGCCGACCAGGTGAGGCACGAACTGTCCAGGGAAAAAGTACAATCCGGTTTCCATGGCAACGGGCTGAAAAACATCTCCATTTACACCACAAAAGTGGAAACTGAAGGTGATGACTGCAGCATTAATTCTTCCCAAATCCTCTGACTTCTCAGAGCAGAGCAGAGTAGAGGCAGGAGACTTTCTGGGTGTATTGAGAGACTTTTCAGTTAGAGTGGGTGGAGTAGAGTCGGAGTGGGTGAAGGAGTGTGGATGATCCTGCTCTCCGACAGTATCCATTACAATTACAATCAAATGATTCATTCTGAAAATCAGGCCACGATATTTAGTGACTTCTTGAACAACTTTACACACTGCTGGGTTATTTTCCTAATCCATTTTCTGGGCAACCCTAGATTTTGTGCAGATTGGGTCACTTTTACCCAAAACTGCATTCATTATGTTGACGCTGGGTTTGCAATTTCAGCCAGTTTGGGTCACTTTCAACCCAGCAGTTTTATGAGTATAGCTTGGTTCAGCCCTGGGGAGCTGAGAACACTGCAGAGAACAAAACGGTCACCATGAGGAGTGGAGGGAACCCAAAAACCTGAGAACCCGACAACCTCGTCAAACGAGCGGTAGAGATGATGCATCCAGACACTCTGCAGGCCGCCAGGCGGCCGCTGGTTTGCACCGTGACTCGGGTGCACTCGAGCAGCAGCAGCGCTGCGGGACCTCCGGCTCTGTGGGCGGAGCCAGGAGGTTCTGCTGCATCGGTTCACACCTCAAATGTGACGCAAGTTTTACCTGTTTTCGTTGTCGCGCAAATGCTCTGCTCTTTCGACAGGTGTCCGCCTCTCTGGCCAAGCAAGGACTGTGATTGGATGATCCCCTGTGCCTGCTGAGCCCGCCCCCTCCCGTTACCAAGGCAACCGTTACAGTGGAAACTGTTGGAAGAAAAGAAAAGAAAATTCATGATGCCTTTTTTTCATAACTTTCACCAAAAATCAACTGCAGAGATTTTATGTCACAAAGAAAAGAAACTGAAACCACAACCAATCACAGCTCAATCCATTTAACCACAACCAATCACAGCTTAGTCCATTAAGCAACAGCCAATCACAGTTGAGTCCATTTAAACCACAACCAATCACAGCTTAGTCCATGTAAGCAACAGCCAATCACAGCTCAGTCCATTTAAACAACAGCCAATCACAGCTCAGTCCCATTTAACCACAACCAATCCTGCTCAGTCGGTTCATATGACAGCCAATCACAGCTCAGTGCATTTAAACCACAACCAATCACAGCTCTGTCCATTTAAACCACAACCAATCACAGCTCAGTGCATTTAAACCACAACCAATCACAGCTTGTTGAGGTGATTCTTGCCTCTTAGCTTTGCTCATAAAATCTCTTCAGTCTCAAACTGTGGTGTCATGTCACATCACGTCTTTCCTCTCTCCGAAACTGTCCCCATCCTTCCCTGTCTCTGAATGTGTCCCCCATCCTTCCTGTCTCTGAATCTGTCCCCCATTCCATCCTGTCTCTAAATCTGTCCCCCTGTTCCCATACACACTCACCATTACCCAGAATTCTGTTTGATACCAGGTGCCAAAAGCGTCCATCTTCCTGCCTGTGGCTGTTAAAGTGCTTTGTACCAATAAAGTTTCTCTTGAACCTGAGCTGCTTGTTAAAAGTCAGAATGAAATGAAAATAATATCAGACGGTGAAGACGTCACATCATTTCAGTTATATTCCCGGTTGGACTGACATGATGCAGAACATCATGGTAAGATGTTCCAGTCAGGAGGTGGTCACGAGGCCACGAGCACCATGAGGACCTTCAGATGAGAACCATCAAGACCTGAAAAGAACCGTGAGGGACGTTCTCCTGAGGTAACAAGGCTTGTGTCCATGGCTTCCCTGCTCCGACGGTCTGTCAGCCACAGAGCTTGTAGCTCCGCCTCCGCCGCCAGACACCCGACGGCCTCGTTGTTCCGTCATGGCCTGGACTGGGGTCGTTCCTCTGGAACGTCATTCCACGGACCCGGAGCTACAGCTATCATCCCGGGCCTCGACTACTGCATCCCCCCGGAGGCTCCTCAGGGAGGCTGAGCTGCTATCGTCCTGGATCAGAGTATTTTCTTTCAAAAGACTATCACCGCACCCCTTTTTCCTGTGGGAGCATTAGTTCAGCGATGAGGATTTTTGCCTCCTCAGACCACAGCACCACGTCTCTCCTCAGGGTTGTTAGAGCAACTTGGGGGAACTGTAGCTTTCCTTCCAGATCTACCTTTAGTTCCCATGATTGGGCCTTCAGTCGCAGGCTGGGTCTTGATGCTGAGATCTGAGGCTTTTCTCCCCCTTTAGGAAACTGATCGGTGCTGGTGTACTCCCATGAGGTCGGCATTTTTCGCACCTCTCCCATTCCAGCATGCTCTGAGCACTTTGTCGTGACGCCACCAGTGGCCCAGTTTACATGGGTGTTTTTTTCAATCGGATTGTAAACAATCGTATTAAACGGAGTGTATTCATGAAGTGATCCATGATGAATCCTCGTTTACAAGGGACCCTTGGTGAAGCGGATATACAAGCGTCCTGTGACATGCGCACAAGTCTCACGAGGAACTTGCAGGTCTTTAGCTCCGCAGCAGCAGTCCTCAGCGCCGAGCAGAGAGTTTTTATCTGCTAATATCTGCTCAAATAATGTCCCAAAAGTCCATGATACGCTGCTGGAGGAGCGGCTGCTCCCCTGGCTGCAGCACCGCTGCACCAAGCGGCACGTCTCGTCGTGAGCGCTGCTCCTCGTGTCGATGTTTCGAATTAACTGGTGCCCGTGTTAACTTGTGACCAATACATGATTGAAAAATGTAGTCGTTCTTGCGAACGTCGGTTATCGACAGTTACAGTGAGTGTATACGTTTAAAGTCATTTGTGAGTCTTACTTTAACAACTGCTGTAATCAAAATGTGTTTACACAGACCTCCGCCGTCATTCGTTAACACGGGAACCAGTTATCCATAACACCAGCCGGGCGCTCGCTTGTATTCTGCTATGGAGCTCTTTATATAACTCGCTAATGCGCGATTTGGTTCCATCTCGCCTCTCCAATGTTTTTTCTGTCGGGGTTTTTACTAAAAAAGTGTTTTCAACCACCGTGGCGTTCTCTGCTGGTTTTTGACTGTGCTGCTCCCGTTTACTGGCACGTCACACGTCACTACACGCATGCGCAGAACAACCTCCCCCAGTACAATCCACTCCGCTGTCAGACTCGTTTATAAGGGACACCGGAGCGGATTGTCGATCGGCGTAGACCACCTCATACAATCGGCTCCAAATTACAATCCGCTCCGAGTGAAGCGGATCCACTCTGTCGTTTACATGACACATTTTACAATCAGTCCACGTACAATCCGCTTATACGTGGTCCATGTAAACTTGCCCATTGTCTCCCTTGATGGGTGCTGTTTTACCACCCTGACAGGAATGTGTGCCATGGTACCCCTTCCCTGCAGTGCTTACACAGGGGGTCCTCTCTCAAAGCCTCGAGTGTCATACCTGGACCTTCACAGAAAGGGCTCTAGCCTCCACTTTCGTCCTGATCGTGCAATGATGGCCGTTTGCCTGACAAGTTCATCCTGTGAGTCGTTGAACTAACTCCACCACGGAGGACAGAGGAAGCTGAAGCTGACCTGAGCTTACGTAGAGGTCTAGGGACGTGAAGCTTGGTAGAAGTCTCCACCACCTCGGAGGTTCTCATTGATTTCCTCTCCACCCTTCCTCGGTCACCTAGGGACATCAAACACAGGCAACAACCTCGAGTCTTGGCAACAACCCACGTGGATAGAGCCATGCTCTGAACTTCCTAGAGTCCTGATTTCTCAGCCATTCCTCTGTCCTGCTTTACAGTAACGACCACATCATTCTGTCGGTGAGTGACAGGTCAAAAACACCCTTTTCAAGGCGCTTCACTGGAAAGCTCCTCTATCGATGGAACAACTTCTCCTTGCACATGCAGCCTAAATCGCCACTTTCCCGTTCCTGACCACCAGACGCCAAGGCCTCCTGATTAGACTTTCATTCTGGCACATGGAGCATGTGTTCCAGAATCCTTGACACTCACCTCGCTTCCGCACGGGCTGTGCTAGTCAAGGTCAGGTCGTCCGTGTAACCTCTTATTGGGGGTTGTCGGATGCCTGAGCCCATTCTGGGCCCCTGTTTCTAATGAGGAGGTTCATTTACATGATGAGAGGACGGGGGAGATTATGGTCACAGTGCCTTTTTCCAGATTTTGTGAAATGGGCCATTCTGAATCACAGCTGGATTCCATCCAGGTTCCATTCCTGGTGCATCCTGGTGATTCCTACCCTCGATATGCTTCAAGATGCGACAGTGTTCCAGTGCTGCATGGATGAAGACGTGAGGGATTGATCTATAGCAGGGGTCTCTTACCCCGTTTCTGGAGCCCCCATCCAACATGTTTTAGTTCTCTTCCTGCTTCAACACACCTGCTAGCATTAACAAGCTCGGTGGGGGGCCCGAGTGCCCGGCAGTCCCTGGTCTATGACTTCTCTCAGTGTGGAATCGAATAATCAGACTGTAGGTGAAGGGGACTGTAAATATGTCATATATGTCACATGCCATATAAACACCTGACTGGATCCACTTCACTCGGAGTGGATTATATTTCGGATTGAATTGTAAGAGGTCGTCCACACTGATTGACAATCAGTCTCCGTGTCTCATATAACAGTGGAGCGGATTAAACGGAGGAATTATCCGTTCTGCCATGCATTCCCTCGTGTGCAGTGGACGCAAATCGCTCAGCAGCAAGTTGTTTACAGAGCTCGGTGGAAGACTACCAGCAGACCACTGCCCGCTGTTTTGGATTAACTGGTTCCCATGTTAACTGGTGACAGATTTCTGTAAAAATGTTGGTAACAGCAGATGTTAAAATAAGACAAAAGACTAAACTGATACATTTACTGTAGCAGTAGAAAACCACCTTTCACTAGAACTGCAAAGTTTCGGTCGGGTTTTCAACATCTGTTGGTCACAAGTTAATACGGACACCAGTTAATTCAAAACATCAGCACTGTTGCACTGTATTTAAAAATAAACAAACAAAAAAAAAATCACACTGGATATTTCTCAGCCATTGTTCACCGTTTGTGAAGTTTTGTGCTCGTGCACGATGTTCACAGATCCCATCCCACCCACTGCTGCATGCTGTACACGTCACATGATTACTTCAGGTGTGCCACCGAAATTTGAACTGTTCGCGGATGAACTGCAGCCGCATGTTTTCGGGTCAACTGCGTCTCTGCCACGTGAGAACCGTCAAGTGGCCATTACACATTCCCAAAAGAATCCAGAACCAGTTCAGAAGAGTCCAGAACTAGTCCAGAGGCCCCAGAAACGCCCCAAAACAATCCCAAGAGTCACAGAACCAGTCCAGGAGAGCCCAGACCGGTCCAGGATCAGAGCAGACCAAACTCATCCCAAGAGTACAGAACCATGCCAGAAGAGTCGAGAACCAGTCCGCCTCCTTTAGAAAACTACTTTCAGACCAGTCTTTAAAGGGATACTTCAACTTTTGGCAAAATTGCCCATTTAGCACAATTCCTTACTCATTTCGAACAGCATACTTACTGTTTTTGTGAGAGCGAGCTGTTGTTTGTTCAGAGGTGAGTCGGGGAAGATTTTCGGGACGGACACAATGGAAGTGATGGTATTTTTGTTCCCCCTCGTCAAACTCATCAAATACACAATCCAACAACCCCAAAAACACTTGGTGGACACTTTATAATCCGCACATTCACTACGCTGTGACATATTAATGCAAAATTAATTCAGTCGTTTATGCGAAGACGGAACTACTTACTAAACATGGCGTCTGGGCGTAGTGATCTCAAAAGAAAAAGTAGTTCCCAGTATTTGCTTCAGTGTCGGAATGCTACAATATGATTGTTGGTGTTCCACAGCGTAGTGAATGTGCGGATTATACATGTCCACCAAAGTGTTTTGGGGTTGTTGGATTTTGATTTGATGAGTTTTGACGAGGGGAAGCAAAAAATACCATCCACTTCCATTGTGGTCCGTCCTGAAAACCTTCCCCGACTCACCTCTGAATAACAGCTCGCTCTCACAAAAAAAAAGGTAAGTATGCTGTTCGAAATGACTAAGGAATTGCCGCTAAATGGGCCAATTGCCAAATGTTGAAGTATCGCTTTAAAATAAGACCTACAACTTGTGTCACAACACTGCTGTGATTGAAAACTAGTTCATAAGCCTCACCTGTGTTTCATTCGAACTCCAAAACTGTCTTGCATCGCCATAGCAACCAGCGTCAGCCTTACGAGGACGTTTCTGATTGGCTGCCCGTGCACAGACATCAGGAGGCGGGGTCAAGTTTTTATTGATTTATTTCCATCAGGATGATAAAAAGAACATAAAAAACAGCTATGGAGCCAGATGAGCTTGGTGACATGATAAAATGAGGAGGGGGCGGGGCTTCGGAGCAGCAGCAGTCTGTTTCAGCCAATCGGATGATGAAGTAGAACACTGGGGAAGGAGCTAAACCAAGGCGCTCTGTTAAAATGTTGCCTAGCACAGTACTCCCCCAGCCAGGTCAGAGGATGAGGGGCGGGGCTCGGTTGAAGCAGGGGGCGGGGACCGGGGAGGAGGCAGAGTTAGAGGACGTCGTCGCTCTCCGCCGTGTGGAGCTGCGTGTCGTCTGCGTCCGTCATGATGCTGCTGTCCTGACTGTCGTCCACCTCCGCCGCTGAACACACACAGGAAGTCAGTGACCGGACGGGACCAGCGGCCAATCACACGCTCCACAGCGTACCTTCGTCCTCGGGCAGGTAGCGCTTATCGATGGCTTCTTTGATCTGGTTATTGGCTCCTTTGGGGTCCAGATCCATTGCCCCAGCTGAAGTTCATCAGAGCAAGTGAGTCTGACCCAGCTTCTTATAGACCTGAGGGACGGGGGACGGACAGGGGACAGACGGGGGTGGAGGGACAGACAGTGACAGAAGAATTGTTCATAGCATGTTTGTTTCTATAAAAGTTTTGTGGACAAATGTGCTCTGATAGCTTATTGTGAGATCAAGACAGATTGTGCCGTGGACGCGTCAGGTGTGCGAGGATGTCCAGGTGTGCGTAATGTCCAGGTGTGTAGTGTTCAGGTGTGTGGTGGACACTCCAGTGTGCGGTGGTGTCCAGTGTGCAGTGTTGTGTGGTATCCTGGTGTGTCTCCTACCTTTCCTATGAGGAAGTAAACCAAGACTCTTTGGGAACAATCTGCTTCAACTCCTCCAGCTCCTGAAGAGCGGCCTGCAGAGACAGAGACAGAGACATCCAGTCCTCAGACTCACTCAGTCTGAACGTCTTCCAGTGTCCATCGGGACTACTGATCACAGTACTGATCAGAGTGCTGATCGGCGGTCGTCACCTTGTACTTGTCGTTGGCGAACAGGATGGACGCTCGGTGGAATTTGCACAGCGGGTTCTTGGGGTCGATCCGATCGCTCGGTTCAGAGTCTCTAAAGCTGCATCAGACTTCTTCAGAGCGTGTTGAACCTGCACACACACACACACACACACACGCACAGTTTGTTTCTACGCTTTACAGGAACAACACATGTCCTGACTGACTCGAGCCTGAAGGCTGCCGCTGCCTCATGCGGTGTGTTTCCACTGCAGCTGTCAACGCAGGTGTGTGTGGTGTGTGTGTGGTGTGAGATGCTGAACGTACCACTCCGATGTGACACAGCAGCACGGAGCTCTGAGGTTGATGCTCAGAGCTTTCTTGAAGTGGATCTCTGCCAAGTTGAACTTCTCCTGTTTGTAGTAAATCATTCCCAGGCCATACCTGCACACACACACACACCCCAGAGCATTAACCAGCCAGTTACAGTTACGCACGCGCAGAGTGATGGCGCCTCCTGCAGGTCACACAGGGACTCAGCAGTCAGTGAGCTGGTTGCCATGGTGACCTACCAGGCGTTGTAGTGTCTGTTGTTGACCCTGATGGCGTTCCTGAAGCAGGCCAGCGCCCGGTCCAGCTCCCCGTCAGGACGAACTCGTGGCCCAGCAGTTGTAGGCGTACGCGAAGCCCGGATCCACATGAGGAGACACACACACACACACACACACCACACACACACACACACACACACACACACACACACACACCACACACACCACACACACACAGTCTGCAGTCAGATAGCTGGCCACACGGTCACTGTGGTTACCGTGGTAACCGTGGGGGAGGCCCTCACCTGGATGGCCCTCTGGAAGAACTTGATGGCGATGTCGTGCTCTCGCTGCAGACTGAAGCAGTTTCCCGCCACACACCAGGCCTGAGGACACGAGGCGGATTACAGCGTCTGGAGGTGTGGTGGGTGCAGCAGGCGGACAGGTGTGGTGTGGGTGCAGCGTCTCACCTCGGGACAGTTCTTGTCCATGTCCGTCAGGTCTTTGGACAGGGCGGACAGCGCCACGTCCTTCTGCAGGTGCCACAGGGTGGTGGAGTAAATCTCCATTCCTTCAACTCTGTACGACTCGATCCTGCGAACCTCGCTGAACAGACGCTCGGCCTGCAAACACACACGTCGTCACGACAACCGGCGCTGGCCAGCGCCCCGAAGTCGAGCCCCCCGCCGCCGCCGCCACCCCCCTCACCTGCGTGTACTCGGCCAGCTCGAAGTAGGCCCTGCCGATGTGCGTGAGGACCCCCGGTGTTGTAGTGCTGCGGCGGCAGCGAGCTCAGGATGCTGATGGCTTCCCGGCAGTTGTAGGAACACAGCGCCTGTAGCCACGCCCCAGTTCCCGTAGCAACGCCATCACGCTGTCTGAAGGCAGAGAGGGGACAGGCAGACATGTCACCACGCCGCTCCGCCAGGCGGAGCCTCGACCTCCGTCACCGTCCAGAGAGGAGACGCCGAGAGGGGGACGCTGTCCCAGTAGTGGGCGGGGCCTCCACAGGCAGTGGGCGGGGCCCGGGGGGTCCGTACCTGCTGCAGCCCTCTGGTACTGGGGATCTTGGTGTCCGGGAGGCTCAGACCCGGGTCCAGCCTCAGGATGTCCAGGCTCTCGTTCAGGTTGGTGTTTGACGTCTTGGCTGATTTGCACTTGGTCTTCCTGTTGGGGATCTTGGTGGGGAACTTCATCTTCAGCTTCTTGCTGTTCTCCTGCAGAGACCAAAGCAGACCGATGAGTGTAGAGGCGGGTCAGAGCTGGAGGTCAGAGGTCAGAGTCCCCCTCCCCGCACCCGGCCCCGGCGGTACCTTGGCAGTAGAACTGGCGCTGGTGAACAGTCTGGAGCTCCTTCTGGGCTGGACGTTGGGCGGGCCGGACATGCTGGGACTGAGGACCTGAGGGAGCCACTGAGAGGCGGACAGGCGGTCAGAGACACGCAGACGGCAGCGGGAAGCAGGCGGCTGGGGCGTCGCCGCGGTTACCTGGTGTGAGGCGCGGACGTCTGTGATTGGTTGAAGGGGATGGGAGAACGTCTCGACTGTTTCCACTCTGACTGAAGACGGACTTGGACTGACTGATCCGAGACAGACTGACAGAGAGAGACAGGCAGGACGTGAGACAGCCTGTGTGTGTGTGTGTGTGTGTGTGCCATTGATTGTATATAAAAGATGGGCGGAGCTAAGGTGAAGTCCTCTGTCAGTACCCTTCCAGAAGCGGACATATTTTACGACACTATGTCTCACTTTGCCGTTGCAGTAAATGTCTACATTTATTTTAATTTAATTCTATTCACTTTATTTTGATTAATTTTATTTATAAATATTCTGTATTACCTGCTGCCGACTGTCCCGCACTGGCTGTGAGACTGAAGCATCTGATGGGATTCGGGTCTCAGCTGAACTGACCCGTCAGGTACGAGTGTTTTCAGTATTTAAAGTTTAAACGGCGTTTCTGACTGGTTGAATGTGCGTTGTGACAACATTTCAAGGCGTCCCAATTCAGCCGCCTGTAGCGATTAGATTCCTTTAAAAGCATCTTTCCACAGTCAGTGTTAATAAAAGCAAACGTGCTTCCATCAGATAATACCGTCCAATAAAACTGGTAAAACAGACCATGTGGGGTCGGCACAAAGAACTTAATGAACCACAGCAAAGAAAACTACTGGAAACTACTGTGTAATAAATAACTTTAATGTGTGTAAGTTTAAAGGTCTGAGGGCAGAGGATGCTGTTGTGATGAGGGTAAAGCCGTTTCAGACACATTGTTTGTAAAAATGGGTTTAGAAATAAAACTGCCTGGCTAAGCCTCAACGTAGAGTTTTGTTTGATGGCATTTTCAATATCTAAACGTCTAAATGATCATTTCTCGGTGATAATAGGAAAGATGCATCTATCTAAAATAAACTAATATCTAAACACGGCGTCCCTAACAGCGTTCCGAAGCTCGGTCGAGCCTGTCACATGACCGCATCACGTGGACAGAGGAGGAGCTGTGATTGGCCGATTGATGCTGAACTTTAACTCCTAAAATCAAATCAACAGATGATTGATGTGAAAATGGGAGTCATGGAACCCAGTGAGAGACCAAACATGATCTTAAACCAGGATTAACTAGAGCCCAGTTCTGAATGGGCTCTAATGGGCTCCAACACTGTTTCCACCAGAAGCGGTGGACGCGAATTCATTCACGCGACAAATGAGATCGCGCCGTGCTAGACGCTCCAGTTTTGCTGCTGGTACAAATATGCAAAAAACCCCTCGCCGCGCGCCGCGGCATCACGTCACTCCAAGCCCTGGAGCAGGGCTATCAAGAGGACGCTGATAGGCTGTCCTGGCGCGTCAACAAGCGAAATGGCTTGAAAAGTTCAATTACTTCAACTCAAGCAGTGAGCGAATTTTCGCTTCATCGCTCGCTGCACAAGATTGAGCGACAATCACGTAACTACACTGACTTTGTATTTAATCTCACAAATTCGCATCGCGGTCGATGGAAACACGCCGTAATGGGGCTCGGGTTCTTTTTGAAACCATCATCGCCCCCTGCTGGATTTTCCGTGGAATTACAGCTTTTCTGCACTTCAGCATTGGCTTCTTGTTTCACCAGCGGATGATGGCGCCTGGTGTGTAACTACATGTAGCAGTGGTGTGTGTGTGTGTGTGTGTGTGTGTGCACGTGCATGCGTGTACCTTCTTGCTAGGAGCTGTAGTTTGCGTTTCCATAGTGGCTGAGTAGTTCTGTAGATATGTGGGGTCTCCTGGGCTGGGTTCCAGGGGCAGGATGCCAAAACTGCAGATAGATTGAAGTCAGGCCTGGAGGGGAGACGGAGGAAAGACGGGGGAAAGACGGAGGCGTGTCTCACCAGCAGGACTCACCTGGGCGTTAGCGGGCTGAGAGCTGCAGGTCCTCCTAATAAGCTCCGCCCACTTTTGGGCTTGTTTTGTTTCGTCAGCAGGGAGCCGGCTGACGCCATGGAAACGGAGTTACCCAGTAGGGAGCCGGTCTCCGAGGAGATGAGGGAGGAGTCGATGTAGGAAACCGACAAATCAGACGTCAGCTTCCCGTTAGAAGATTCTAGATTCAAACGATTCAACTCCTGAAAAACAAGCCGGTCAATAATCAGTAATAATCTATAACCGTCACCTGCCAGAGTCCCGTTTAATCCCAGGAACCTGACCACCGGCGGCACTGAAAGCCACCACAGGAGTGTGTATTTTGTGTACCAGTGTGTCTTGCGGCGTCTCCATGAGGGCAGTGTCTAGACGGTGGGAGGGGTTCTGGGCGGGGCTTACAGATGGCGGGGGCGGGGCTATAGACGAGGTCTGTATAGAGGACAACCTGAAGACCTGATCCGGGTCTGGTTTCTCTCCTGGAACAAAGAGCACAGGGTCAGCTGAGGTCACATGTCCCCCAGGAGCAGGACGCAGGGGACAGGGGGGACGGGGGGGACAGGGGGGACCGGCGGCGTTACCTAGGTGACAGAGGTTCTGGAAAGGCGACCAGAGGAACGGGTTGAGGGTTAGACTCCTCTGGAAACACTCGGCTCCTTTAGCAACACGGTCGGTCTTACTGCTTAGAGACACACATGAGTACAGCTGCAGACAGACACACAACACACACACACACACACACACAACACACACACATTACCAGTAAATGTGTCCCAGTAAGGACAGTGTGAAGGACGCAGAGTCTCCAAACTCCGTGATAATGTCCTCCTGGCTCTTCTGTTTGTTCAACACCCCGCCAATCAGAACCTGTTCTCCTTCAGCCAGTCTGAGAGAGAGAGGGAGAGAGAGAGAGAGAGAGAGAGAGGGAGAGAGAGAGAGAGAGAGAGAAAAAACAGAGTAAACTCATTCAAGAGTGAAAAGTCATTCAGAGAAACAATCCCCATGTCAGAGTGTGTGTGTGTGTGTGTGTGTGTGTGTGTGTGTGTGTGTACTCACTTGCTGAGCTCCACGCAGCATTTGGCCAGCAGGAAGCGGACCTGTGGTGTGGAGCAGCTGTGAGCCTTCAGCAGCCGGTAGGCTTTGTACGGCTTCCCCGAGCGGTAATAACATGTGGCCAGCAGGTAGAGGGCCTCCTCCGACCGCACTGACACACACAACACACACACACACAAGAGCGTTAACCAGCCGGTTACAGTTACCTGTTGAGGAGCAGCCTGAGGGGACGACTCACCTTCAGCATAGAGTCTCTCGGCAAGGAAAACAGCGTCCAGGTAGGCGTAGTGGTTCAGAGCCTGCCACACTGCAGCCTGCACACAGAAACGGGTCAATTAGTTCCACTATCGCACAGAGAAACTGGTTAACTAGTCCCCCACCACCACACAGAGCCATAGGTTAACAACCACTATCAAGTACCTGAAACTAGGGGTGTCGACATTTACAATGTTTTTTACTGGTGTGAAAGGGACTTCTAACCGCCGTGTAACCGGTTACACACGACGTCAGAGATTCGTGATCTTTTTCTATAGCAGTTGCGCTCTATGAACACTAGAGGACTCTGTCTCCAGCCCCTCATAGTCCCATTAAAGGGACTGTATCATGCTTTTTTTAGCTCGTCCAAACCCTAGTATAGGCATTAACATGGTAATAGTTTATTTTTGGCGCCAAGGAAAAGTCATTTTGTGTGAAATAAAAGATTTTCTGGGGCCAATTCTGAAACCCGGAAGAGAAAACGCTCTATTTCAATGAAAATCCCGCCTCTCCCCCCTGTGGACTTTGACTGACAGCTACTTCGGCCAATCAGGGCTTCAAAACATCATCAAAATGTGTTAGCTTCTCTAAGGGTTAGCTTTAGCTCTAGTTTCTCTACAAAAGACACGCGGAAACGTCTTTTCCTGTTAGAAACTCACCAGGCGCAGACTCTTGCTCGTGTTGTAATACTTTGTGTTTTGGCCATAACTTTACTTATTGCAGCTTTCAGATGATGGTTAAAGTTCATAACTGTAATCTCCGCTACGTGCAGTGGTGGCGTCGCTTCCGGTTAAGCCACCGGAATTCGCCCAAAAATTCAAAAACAAAAAGCGGCAACGCTGAAACATGAAGATAATGCGGAAGTGCAAAAAAGCTGTAATTCTGGAGAAATTCCAGATGATGCTGGTTTCAAAAAGAGCCCAAGTCCCATTGGAACCCATTTAAAAATGCCAATTTTCAGAATGCAAATAAATAAAGCGCCCGGTTTCAGAACATGTTTTGGTCTCGATCACTAGTTTCTATAACCGTGCTGCATCACCAGATTCTGATTTTCACATAAATCATCTGTTAATTTCATTTAACGAGTTAAAGTTTTGCATAAATCGCCCTATCACAATGCTTCCTCTGTCCACGTGATGGGCGGGACCAATCACATTTACATCAAATTCAATTTCACCAATTTCAAATATTCAATGTGGACACGTCCTAGCCTGGCATGCCAGACTGACTTCATGTGTTCCACACATATAAAGACAGTCTGGCACGGCGCCAATGGGGCAGCATTTCAAACAGGCTGACGAGAGGCGGGACTATTGAGCGGAGAGAACCAATCCAAGAAACAAGGCTGTGACGCAACGACAATGCGACGTACGCAGCGCTCCGTTGTAGTCGTTTTGTAGTCCAAAACATGGGATTATGGCATGGAGTTTTACGTCCGTTTTACCTGCAAAATCCACCAGACGCTTAAGCCCCACGCCGCGCCGGCGTCTTGTTCACGAAATCAACGCACACATGAGCACAGCGCCGCGCCGTTTAGAAGCGGCGACCTGAAGCGAATCATCAGCGCCGTGGCGCGCGCCTCCGTTCTGGTGATCCGTTTTAACAACGGCGCTTCTGGGACCGGTGGAATTTGGGGGTTAGAAAGAAAAGCCTTCAGAGCAGATTCTCGCTGTGGTTTCAGCAACAAATTCAGTTCGTTCAAAACTTCAGACAGAGCCGTGGTAAAACCTCGCTGTGTTGCGGCCGCCACCATGATTGTTTTGAGGGGGGTATAATATGAAGCATCGCTAACTCCCGCCTAGGGCTGGCGATATGGCAAAAAAATGATCACGATTTTTTTTTCATATCATTCGATCTCGATTATAATCACGATATGTTATATTGTTTTTAAACCAGTTTTAAAGCATCTGCACTGAAAACTAGAGTAGTAGAATAGAATAGTTAAACATTTTATTAACAAACTAAGTAAATAGCAATGCAAATTAAATAATATAAACATAGAAAAATAAGAACAATTTCACTTAACAGTGCAGTAAATGGAAAAAAAAATCTCGCACCAAGATAATAAATCTTGTGATGCACCGTTTTTTTTCAGTAAAAGAGAAGAACTGAACGATCGTTAGTTACAGTGTGACAGTTTCCAGCCCTGAGGATTTTTGTTGCTATAAAAGATAAAAAAACTAAAGAAACCGCCTGGAGATAATGAAGGTGCTTTAGAATATAAACATTATTTTCAAGTTCTGATGCTAAATATGCTGCTGCCATCATTAATGCTTGCATCAAATGTACAAAATTTAAATAATCGAGATTGGACAGATTAGACCTAAAATGTAGCAGTACAAAACTACAATACACACAAAAAAAATAGACAAAAGTAACTGTTTTTATCCTCTTAGAATGTTGCTCATATGGTGCAGTGGCCTGAAAAGACAGCACTGGCTACGTTTACATGCCGTCAATATTCGTGTTAAGATAAATATTCTGGTTTCTGAAACATAATAACCCCAGGGTGATCCTCATTCAGACCACGGCCACGGACGACGCCATGACTGCATTTACACTTCATGCCACTAGGGGTGCTGTTTGCATGTTCAACCTTATTTTACACAGACACCACAGAAGAAGCAGGGCTGCAGCACTGCAGGCTCTCTCTGCATGTTGTTAGAAGGAGAGCGTTAGCGGCAAGACGTGGAGATATGTTCAGATGCGATGCACCGTTTTTTCAGTAAAAGAGAAGAACTGAACGATCGTTAGTTAAACTGTATCACAAGTAGTTCCTACTAAAAAGACCAGATTCTTTGCGGATCGGTGTGCTAGCAGCGGTATGCTAGCAGCGGTATGCTAGCAGCGGTGCGGGTGGAGCAGCCTTTCCTGTCAGCAGCAGCCTCATCTTAAGAGGATAACGCCGAGGCATGGCTGACTTCATCTGCTTCGCTGCCCTCGGCTCCACGTTCAGCTCCATCTCTGGTTACTTCTCAGACAACTTTCAGGCGGAAGTTGAGCAGGAAAAAGCCGACTTTGATTGGCTGTGGTCACGCACATTTCTGCCTTGTCTGATCGAGAAAATGTGCTCACGGCTGATCACCGTGATCGACTGGAAATTAATCGCGATCAATAATCACGATCATATAATCGCCCAGGCCTACTCCCGCCTCTCGTGGGCTGTGATTGGCCCGGCAGAAGTCAGCTTCAATTGGCGCGGTACCAGAACCGTTTCCCATGTATCCCTGAGCATGGAGAGACAGTCTGGCGTGCCAGGCTGGACACGTCCTGCTAGACTCGCTCAAGTCTTCAGAACGGCTGTTGGGAACGCTATGGGTGACGTCACGACAGGTCTATCCATTTATTTACAATCTAGGGTTAAAACATGCAAAAAGTGAATTTTGCATGATACAGCGCCTTTAAATCAAAGCGTTCTACTGGTTCTAAGACTAAAGTGCTTCAGCTGTTAGGTTGATGATATGTTCCTCAGTGTAGGGGTGTAACAATACATGTATTTGTATTAAGTCGTTTAGGGTACATGACGTTCAGTTCAGTACAGCGCTGTGCACGGCTGAGTTCATGGGCCGGAAATTATTTATTTATTTTTGGCTCACGGGCCGGATGTTGCGTGCGTTTACGTTCTGGCCGCTAACATGTGCAGCTGCACCTGCAGCCTGTGCATGATGGCTACTGCAGCCTCTTTCCTGCTATCACATGTCCTCCCGGGTGCGCACTGGTCCCTGGGACGTAAAAAATCGCCATGAATTACTCTAGACGCAAGGGTCTGCGTGGATCGATTCGCGGACGTCCGAGCGCAGCCCAAATTTTGTGACCGCATTGTGCGTATGCGCAGGTCGCGCTGGTATACACATGCGCCAGAGCGCCACAGCAAACAAGACATGACGGACGCCAACTTTGAAAAGCGACTGAGTGAAGCCATCAGGCTGCAGCTCCGTCTACAAAGACACCCAGAGCGTGAAAAAGCCACGCATGGAGACAGCAGACTGTCTGGAGGGAGGAGAAGGTCTTCCGATAGAAATTAAATATGTAATCACTCGGCGCCGCCCCCGCGATTCAGAACCACAAGAAAAAGCTAAATAAACTCTGATACTAAATGATAACAGACTGACAATATATGTGCCTCATTTCCTATAATAACCTGTGATAAAGGAGCAGAGAAAACAGTGTAGACTCTAGAGTGTTGGTTAAGCTTCTCGAGCATGTGCGCCTGCATGGAATCTGCATCTGTGAGCCCAGATGTAGCAGGAGAGAAGAGCGTGCGCATCGGTGGTACGCGGGCAAAGCCGACATGCAGGCATGTGAAGCATGGACGAAAGAAAATTTAGATTTTGTATTTTGTTCCCGTATCGTATCGACGTGACCTCAGAACTGAGGTACGTATCCAAACCATTTTTTGCGTATCACTACAGCCCTAGTGAAATCCCTCATGCTAGCTTGTGAACTGCTAGCTGTAGCTAGCTAGTGTTAGCGCTGATGCTAGCAGCAGGTCTCTCCCTCCAGCTTGTTGGGCTGTTTCCATGGCAACTGGTCTCTGACTCAGCCTCAGAGACATTTAGTGAGCTGATGTTCATGTCTGAAGTTTCCAGGAAACATTATCACCACAAAAACATCATATATAGGTGGAAAAGAACGAGGAGGAGGAAAATGTGAACACGGTTATCGATTCTTCTAAACGGTTCTGATTTGTTATCCATGCCCCCATTTACACGTGCAGACACTGATGCCCCTTTCTGGAACGATCCTTAACGGCCTCACATCCTAAACCGGTGCTGTGGCTACTGGAGGGGCGGGGGTAATTAGCTCAGGGGTTTTCATGCAGTATCTAAAAATAAAGGGATCAGTTTCTCGGTTTCCTTCCAGTCATATCAGCCTGGGGTGGGGGGGGGGGGGTGTGTGTGAACACACGGCCAGCTCTGAAAACAACAGCGGTTCTGCAGCGTTTCGGTCCTGAACAGAAAACAGCTGCTGTGATCCAGCCGGGCCGGTTCCACACACCAGAAGCTGGTTGTGGACTTCAGAGCTGATCCAGAACAGTGAGAACGCAGCAGTGGAACCCGGTTCTGTGGTTCTACAGACGCTGCCGCTCCAGGTCAATTCACTCAGAGCAAAGCATGAGGACAGCAGGCGGATCCGTCCCGGCTCTCTTCAGAATAAAGCCACGTTGTTATGTGTGATGGAGGCTTGAAGTTAGAGAACGTTCCCCTCACAGGTCCTGATGTTCTCATGACAGACGTGTTTGGGACGCCGTGGACAGAGCTGTGGTCCTGGACTGAGTGGAACTGAGCATCTAACATACTGTTCTACTCTCAAACACAACCGGCAGGACACAACACACACACGCACGCACCACACACGCACACTATCGAGTAAGAATTGAAGACATCAAACATGCTGCAGGTTAGAGGAAAACCAAAAAGGTCAGCAGGTCAAAAACTCCTGAATGGAGGCAGCGCTGATTTGACTGAGCTGAGTTTAAACCCTGATCTACAGACGGGTGGCTGCGGGTTTGAATCCCACACCCAGACAGGGTTTAGCTGATCCCAGTTGATCCCAGAGCAACATACACCGACTGATCAGATGAGCTGAAATGGATTGGATAACTGCTCCCTGGATCGCCAGAGCACAGACGAGCAGAGGCATTCATTTAGGAAGAGAAGTCACGTTTTCGCCACAGTAACTTTCCACACACGGACTGACAAGCAAAGCTGCCAGGAACACTGAATTAATTAATAACAATGACTGGTTTTCATAAAGCGCTCCTCTGGTTTCATCCCTCAGCCTCTCCATACCTGATGGTGTTGAACTACATCTGTAGCCACAGCTGTCCTGGGGGAGACTGACTGATATCTGCTCCAGCAGCCCCTCCACCAACCTCCACCAACCTCCACCCACACGCAGTCAGGTAGAACCAGAGGAGACGTTCTGCAGAACCAGACTCAGGACACTGGCCACATTTCCACAGGCCCGTATAATCGGATTGTACGCGAAGCGGATTGTAAAAGGTTCATATGACACCGAGTGGATCCGCTTCACTCGGAGCGGATTGTATTTCGAGTCCGATTGTACGAGGTGGTGTACACCAATCGATAAACCGCTCCGTGTGTCATATAAACGCCAGCGAAGCGTATAAACGGGGGATTATTTCTTCTGCGCATGCGTTCCATCGTACGGAGTGACGTGCGCAGTGAACGGGAAGCAGGACAGTCAAAAACAAGAAGAAGAACTGGAGGGTGGTTGAGAAAGGCTGTTTTAATAAAAATCCCAAGAGAACAAACACTGGAGAGGAGAGCTGGAGGTAATTGTTCAAAGGGTCCCATCGCGGACTACTCGCGACCACCCGGCCGGTATTATAGATTAACTGGTTCCCATGTTAACGAGTGACAACGGAGTTCTTTGTAAACACAGGCTGGAAACAGCAGATGTTAAAGACAAACTGGAAGATCCTTAGAACCAATCAGCGTTGTTTGGTTCCAAATCGTGATTGGGCAGTCATAATGCCAATCCATGTGGGAAATGCGTTTGCGTGATGAAATATCATGTCGAGTCGCCGCCTTTTGTGATCGCTCTGGTTTCGAGCCGCGCATGGCACAGAGCATCGTTTAGGAAGTGACATGCAGTGGGAGCGACCGAAGCACCTCATTCAGAAGCGGCTTGCTCTTCCCGCGAACACCTCCGAAGATGGCTAGCCACAAAAAAGAACATTGTTTGAGATGGCAGAGGATAGAAGAAAGGCCATAGAAAAGAAGGGCAAAACACGTGTTTTACTCGGAGATTCTTCTACGAGGAGGCAGACATTCAAAGAACAAAGGGATTTAGGACTGATCAGGACATGGGGAAGTTTCTGCTGGACAGGTAACATGCTTATCATCCCATTCAAATGGTTTCTGTTGCATAAACACGTAAGACACTACTTTACGGATCGTATTCTTATGTCTGATTGGAAGAAGAGTCCAACATGATTACAAATGTGTTTTAACCCTATGCAGAAAGGCGATGCTCCAGCTCTGCGGATGTAAACAACTGACATGCGGCTGATGCGCGCGTCCCATGGTCCTCATGCGGAGGGAGCCGCGCATGCGCAGTGCTCCAAAAATGGCAAATCGGCCATGTTGTACGAAATATGCTGGGAACTCTCGAACCACTACAAGTTTCAGTTGGTTTTCAACATCTGTTGGTCACAAGTTGACACGGACACCAGTTAATCTGAAACCACGGCAGGCGCGCGGAGCCCCGAGACACCGAGACGTGCCGCTGGCCAGGACGGGACTCCAGCTGGGGGAGCGCTTGCTCCTTCAGCAGCGTATCATGGAGATGTTGGAACATTATTTGAGCAGCGATCCAGCAGATAGAAACACTCTGCTGGGCGCTGAGGACTGCTGCTGTAGAGCTAAAGACCTGAAAGTTCCATAAGAGACTTTGTGCGCATGTCACAGGACGCTGCAGAATCCGCTTCACCCGGGCCCTGGAGAACCAGGATTCATCGTGGATTGCTTAGACTGCCATGTATACACGTGCGTTCAACACGATTGTTTTCAATCGGACTGAAAAAAAACTCCTGGGCCGCTGTGACAGGATGGAACTTAACAGCTTCCTGAACTCACGAGGAGCTCGGCGATCACTCCCCCTCAAGCAACAGTCAAGCAACAACCGGTCATCTCAATAATTGAAATTCACTGTGATCAATTAAACTCTGGTTTCCATGCAGCAGATGGCTCATGTGATCTGGGTGCAATCGACATGATTGGCTGCTGAGTGAAGCTTCTGCAGAGCTTCACTACTGCTGACCCTTGACCTGGGGAGGCCCGGGACCCAACCTGGACCCCTGGAGGACCCGGGACCCAACCTGGACCCCTGGAGGACCCGGGACCCAACCTGGACCCCTGGAGGACCCGGGACCCAACCTGGACCCTGGAGGACCCTGGATTCAACCTGGACCCTTGGGGACCCGGGACCCAACCTGGACCAATGATCCTCTGAGAGCAGGTTCCAGGTAGAACATCAGCTGATGATCCTGCGTTCCTCAGGACAGGTTCCAGGTAGAACATCAGAACATCAGCTGATGATGTTCCGTTCCTCAGGACAGACAGGTTGTTGTTTTTGTTTTTTGTTTTTTCTCAGACATGGCAGCTAAAAAGCTAACGTTAACCGGCTGTTAGCTGACATTAGCTGGTGTTAGCAAGGAAAAGCGAGACAGCTCCGGCTAAGTTCAAGCTCGTCGAGTTAAAATGTGTACAGTTTAGTGACCATCAGACGGAGTATACTGTCATGACAGTCATTTATGACGTCCGGTAAACTTTAAAAAGGCCACACCGTGCTAACCGGAGGCTCGGCTAGGCTAACTGTTAGCCAACAAAACTGTTAGCATGTTAGCTTAGCGCGTCAGTCATACATAACGTGAATTTTGACAGTTTCTCATAGCTCCTTAACCGACACACACAGCCGAACATCACACACACTGCAGTCCGTGTTTACTGATGAATCCGGCTCACACACAGCTTCCCAAACGAGGCCAGTAGCGCAGGGAATAAAACTTTAACGAGTCCACGGAGGCTGTGACCTCCGCCGCTCTGACGGCCCGAATGGGGAACATTCCCAGGTTATTGTAAGTTATCTCCTAACGTCAAATAAATTAAGTTGTTAGACCTGTGCCGAAGAAAAGTGCGACATCGAACACGGCAGGAGAGAGTGCAGCAGCTGCTCCACTCTGTGTGTAATGTGACGGAAATAACCTGAAAGCTCAATCTGCCAGATATTTCAAAGGACTCTGGCATGACTGAATCAGAACCAGTCTGCTGTTAGCAAAACAGCCGAGCATCGTGTGAAAGACAAACCAGAGACTGCAGACAGCTCAAACCTAACGCAACAATCGCGATCTGAACCCACTGACAGAAGATCCGCGGGCTGCGAGGCCTGTGACCGGGGATCGGCTCTCGCACCACGGACTGGACCTGCCGCTGAGGCCGGGAGAGAGAAGGGCAGCTCGGGCTCCCCCGCTCATGACAACGAGCCGCGGCTGTGTTTTTACCTGGACGGGTTCCTGCAGCACCGTCATCCCGCCTCTACCCTCCGTCCGCCGGTTCCCGTCGTCTGTTTCCTCTTTGCTCGCGCTTCTTTCTTCACTTGTGTCTCCAGAGGAGCCGCAGCCGAACATTTGAACACCCCGACCGTTAGCAGCCGAGCGGAAGCCGAAGATTCCCGAGGCCGACTGAGGTGTGGAGCGGAAAAAGCCGAAGTGCTGCCACCTAGCGGTTCAAACTGGTTCTACATTTAACTGCTCAAGTAAAGAATCACTTGAAAGACTTCAATAAATGGAATTGATGGCAAACACGTCTATTCAGCCCATTATTCTATAATAATTGGAGATCATGGTAAAACAAACTACTGAAGCACACTATAGGATTCTGTACACTTCCTCTTGTAAGGAAAAAGAGACATTGTTGCTATGGAAGCCCTTCATGGATGGATGGTGGATGATTGAAGCTGATGATGGATCGATGAATGTATTCCTCCATGGGATGAAGGCATAAAAATCAAAAGTAAAATGATATTAAATAAACTTGAAATGAAAAGAGAAGTTCAGGTTTTTTTTCCCATGATGCCAAAGAACAAAAAACACAAACAACTCAATGCAACACGGAACGGTTTATTGAAGCATCATCCTCAACACCAACCACCCTCACACCTCTTAAGCTGATAACGCTGAAGCTGCAGCTCCGCAGAACGTGGAGACGGTTCTGCAGAACAGGAACATCTTCGGCGTGTCGACTACATCGTGCAGTTGGCTTCTGGGAGCTGACATTTAGCCACGGTCAGGTAGGTTTCCACCTGGAAGCACACAATAAGCAACAGCTGTCTCATCTGGATTGCACCTCGGACCTCGCAGTGGCGCCATCCTCCTCCTCCTCCTCCTCACCTTGTGCATGTCCTTCTTGAAGCAGGCCAGGATCTCGTAGGTTCGAGTCAGAGGTCCTCGGCTGTCACGCTCTGGTAGAAGCTTGCAAACGAGCTGTCAGGTAAGGCGTCTGCAGCGTCCTGGTTCTCCTGCAGCGTCCAGACAGGAATCACACAGATGGCCTGGGAAGGTGTGTGGTGTGTGTGTGTGTGTGTGTGTGTGTGTGTGTGTGTGTGTTCTCACCCTGATCAGAAACAGGATTCCCGTCTTCAGCTCAGACAGTTTCAGTGAGATCTGGTTCCTCTGGGCGGAGCCTGTGGACAGAGAGCGGCTGGGGAACTCCCAGCAGTCCACCAGGCGGTAGGAGATGGAGAGCAGCTTCAGAACCTGCAGAACAGCGGAACACGTCTTCAGGTGTGGCAAACAAAGTACTGTGGAAGCACAGCTGATGATGTGTAAGACTTGGTAACAACTACTGTGAAGTGTTGTAAAATAAAGTACCATGAAGCACCATTTAGTACCATGAAATAACATGAAGTACCATGTGGCACCATCTAGTACCATGTAGTCCCATGAAATACTATGTAGTACCATGTACTACCATGTTGTACCATGTAGTACCAAGAAGTGTCACGGAGTACCATCTAGCACCATCTAGTACCATGGCATACCACGTAGTACCTCAAAGTACTATCTAGTACCATCTTCTACCATCTACTACCATGAAATACCATGAAGTGGCAGTGGAGTACCATCTAGCACCATCGCGTACCATGAAACACCATGAAGCAGTATCTAGAACCGTATTCTACCATCTACTACCATGAAGTACCATGAGGGTACCATGTAGTACTATCTAGTACCGTCTTCTACCATCTAATACCATGGAGTACCATGTGGAGCCATGCTCCTGTTTTGTAGCACTGGGCAGCACCATAGAGTTAAATGCAGTACTCGGCATTATTGCCCTAGGTGGTACTCACAGAACCATGTCATACTGATGAGTACAACTGAGTACTTCTATGAATCAGTGCTGCTTAAAGCTGGTACTTTGTTCTCTACAGTAATGTGTCGGTCCTCACTGAACCGTGGAGCTAGTGAGTGTCAGAATACGAGGAACTGAGCTACGATCTGGAGTTATGCAGGATACTCTAATGTGACTAAGAACCAGATAGTACTGGTATTACTGCACCGGTTCTGAGTAGTACTGTGTTGCTCTGAAGAGTTCTGGGGAGTTCTAAGGAGTTCTGGGGAGTTCTGGGAGTTCTGGGGAGTTCTAAGCAGAACACTCACGGAGCTGCGTGTGTATCCTGCTTGTTGATGGGGCTCATGATGTAGTCCGAGTGGCAGAAGGTCCTGCAGGAAGATTTTGTTGAGCTGCCGCTGCTCCTCGCTCTGCAGAGTGTTCTCCTGACACACAAACAGAACCGTGAGAACGCGCCGAGACCGCAGTGGGACGAGCAGTCCTCGTCCTCTGCTGTGGACGCTGCACTCACAAAGTCAGAGAAGATGTTTCTGGGCCAGCGGTGGAGGTGCTGGGCTCTGCTGACCACGATGGAAAGACACGCTGGCCTCCTGTGATTGGCTGAGAGGAGACGCCCAGGCACAGCAGGGACAGCAGGACGAGGACTGGCAGAGACACGACAGAGACAGACAGATGAAAGACTAATAGGCGAGACACAATGGGACACGAATGACAGAAACACAGCTGAGACACATGACTGAGAGACAGGTCAGAAAGTTTGACAGGAGAGGCACTCAGAAGAGACAGGAGAGACACTCAGCTGAGACACTCAGGAGAGACACTCAGCTGAGACACTCATCAGAGACAAAGGTAACCCATTCGGGTGAGAGGCACACAGGTACCTACTTGTCTCACGTCTCTCCATAGTTCTGGTTCTAGTTCTGGATCTGGATGAGGATCAGGTTGCAGTGCTGGTTCAGGTCCTGGATCAGGTTCAGGTTGTAGTTCTGGTTCTGGTTCTGGTCCTGGATGAGCAGCTTTAACCTGACTTCAGTGGTTTGATTTCTGATGTTCTACCTCACACTTTCCTGGTTTTATAGCTGAAAACTTCATTAATAAATTCAGCAAGAGGAACCTGAAACTGCAGTGTGTGTGTGGTGTGTGTGTGTTTGTGTGTGTGTGTGTGTGTGTGGTGTGTGTGTGTGTTTGTGTGTGTGTGTGGTGTGTGTGTGTGTGTGCGCACGCTCGAAACTGTTTGACGTGATGAAAAGATTCCAGTACTGAATAGTCTGAGTAGTACTGAGTAATATGAATAATCAAAGTACTGAGTAATCTGAGTATAACTGAGTACTCTGAGTACTGCATTAATCTCAGTATATTGAGTATTCTGAGGTTTTGATCCTGATATAACGATTTTCTTTAGTTGTAGTTTGAATATTTGTTTTCCTTTTTTTTCATCTCTTGTGGTTTTTGATGGTTCCCAGTTTGAAACTCACCTGTCTTCACACTGCCTCCACCTGCCTCCACCTGCTCCAACTAACCACCAATGACAGCTTTTGGTGTGACAGAGTGAAGGAACAGTGATGGAGGAATGAGGAGGATTGATGGAGTGACAGAGGAGTGATCAAGTGACGAGAATCGACAGTGGGGTGACAGAGGAGTGATGGAGTGACAGAGGAATGAGGGAGCAGTGACAGAGGAGTGACGGAGGAGTGATGGAGGAGTGATGAAGTGACAGAGGAGTGACGGAGGAGTGACAGAGTAGTGATGGAGTGACAGAGGAGTGACGGAGGAGTGACAGAGCATTGATGTAGTGACAGAGGAGTGATAGAGGAGCGACAGAGGAGTGATAGGAGGAGTGATTTGGAGTGACGGAGCAGTGATGGGACTAGTGACAAAGGAAGTGATGGAGGAGTGACAGAGGAGTGACTTTGGAGTGACAGAGCAGTGATGGAGGAGTGACAGAGGAGTGATGGAGCAGTGACAGAGGAGTGGTGGAGGAGTGACAGAGGAGTGATGGAGGAGTGATGGATGAGTGGGGGAGGAGTAGTGGAGTGACAGAGAAGTGATAGAGGAGCGACAGAGGAGTGATGGAGTGATGGAAAAGTAACTTTGGAGTGACAGAGCAGTGATGGAGGGGTTGCCAGAGGAGTGATGGAGCCGTGAAAGAGGAGTGACGGTGGAGTGATGTTGGGGTGACAGAGGACTGATGGAGGAGTGCCAGAGGAGTGATGACATCCATTAACATCAGAGCAGCTTCCTCCTGTAACTGACAACAAAAGTTGAACTTTACTGATTTCCCGCTTTAAAGCACTAAGGAACTTTCAGTTTCCGTTGATTTTGGCGGCGCCAGTGGACAAAGGCGGTAGTGTTTGCCTGAAGGAATACTACAGTTCCCATGAGGACTAGTGCGTGACGTCGTAAAATGCTGCTCCCGTGTGGCATGCTGTCAGACTGAACTCGCCTACATTTGTTTCCAGTGGCTGTGTGAAGGACGGATAGCGACGAGGTAATGAATCTAATGGGGCTAAACAATATTATATCATAATGTGACGCATGCCGTGTGCTGGGTTCCTACCACCCTCCTCACAGTTTCTTAGTCCAAGTGAAAGCAATACTGACGCCCTCAGCCCGTGACAGAGGGGTCATTCAACCCGTTGTAAGTCGATGTGTCATCACAAAAGATATTAAATGTTTTATTAAGGTTGAAAAGTTCCTTAGTGTCGCTTTAAGAGATGTAAAGTGTGGGTAGTGATCAGAGTGAGCTGCAGAGCCTCATGTGACAAACAGAGTTCTGCTGCTCCTCTACTCTGCTGTGCTGCTGTTCGGCTGTTCTGCTGTTCTGTTGTTCGGCTGTTCGGCTGCTCTGCTGTTCTGCTGTTCTACCTGCTCTGCTGTTCGACTGTTCTACTGCTCTGCTGTTCTGCTGTTCTGCTGTTCTGCTGGTTCGGCTGTTCTGCAGGAAGCTCCAGATCTTGGCCTTGTTCTCGCCGACAGAATGTTGCTTTAGAAGAACGGGCTCCTGCTGACGTCGGTCTGCAGGCTGAAACAGAACAACAAGTTCTGCGGTTGAATAAACCCCCTGAAGAGGCGGCAGCTGTGACGGAGCTGGAATGTGTTCTCTCGGTGGTGTTGGTTGGTGGTGTAAGAACAAACATGGTGTCAGCGGCGGGATCACCAGTCGGATCAGTGTGTCGCTGCTGTTTATTCACGGTGTGTTTGTGTGACAGTGGCTCATATGGATGAAGTGTGTGTCCGACCTGCTGTTTAACTCACTTTCAATATTCACACTGGCTGTTAGCGCCATTTTATTGAGATCAGCCTCATCTGGTTGCCGTGGTGATGATGATACAGTGACTCACCTGTGCAGGTGAAGCAGTGTGACTATTTCAGCGTGTCTCCAACAGAAACTAGATTCACCGGATGATTATTGCTGAAGAGCCGCGATAAAAACACCGACTCCCAGTTCAATGTGACTTCTTCTCTGCATGCGTCAGATGTTCTCCTCATCCAGCCGAGACAAACATCTGGATCAGATCAGATGACGAGAGTCTACTGAACACCGAACACCAGATCCAGAGCGGAACCGGACTGGATCCGGAGCTCTGCAGTGAAGGTTTGCCATGTCGTTGGCATTTGGTTGTCAGTGGCATCCGGTCATCCGGTCGTCAGTGGCATTTGGTAATCCATGGCATCCAGTTTTCCGTGTCATCTAGTCGTCTGTGGTGTCCATTGCATCCAGTCACCGCCACTTTACGAACCCATCATGTCTTGTCCAGTGCCTTGCCCGATGGCTCCCGTATGCTGAGAAAACAGACTCGCTGTCGGATCATTTGTGACTGTGTCGCGGCTGCAGCGAATCAAGCCACAAGAAATACAGCCAATAATTACAGTAGTGGCTACTGCTGTGGCGACGTGATGGTTCCACATCAGATGTGCTCCGAATCCTGTAAAATGTTCCGTTCTGTAAAATGGGCTTGAGGGTTCGAACTTTCACTGGCAACATTCATAGAACTGGGATCATGTTTCCATTGTGACTCGTCCACAGAGGTGTGGACTCGAGTCACATGACTTCGACTTGAGTCAGACTCAAGTCATGAATTTGATGACTTCTGACTTGACTTGAATTTTTTTCAAAGACTTGCAACTTGCCTTGGACTTGACCAACAAAGACTCGAGGCTTCACTTGGACTTGAGCCCTCCGACTCGAAATGACTCGCTGCTTTCACCCAAACACATATTTAAAAAGGAAAAGTAAGTTAACGAACGGTCTGCAGTGCTCTCTCTCTCACTCTCTCTCTTTCTGAGAACGTGTGTGTATGTGATGTGCACGTGCATGCACGATACAATTGATTGTACCTGAAGTCTGCAATCAAGTGGTTTTTAAGTACAGCATGTAATTTACGTTGAGCGAACATTAAACCCTCCGCCCGACCCGGGCTACGGCCTGGCTGTTTACCTGGCAGGCGCACGGAGTGGCGGCAGGGCGAGACACGGCGCCTCCATGCCGATAGGTTCCGTTCCGAGCTCACGTTTCGTGGTCATGCCAAGCTGAGGAACCCCTCGCCGCGCTCCGCCTGCTGCCCCAGAGACGGTCGTGTCCTCGGTTATGACTTTTAATGCTGAAAAAAGTTAAGTACGCTTTAAAATGACCATGAGAGCGCCTGAAAGCTGATTTGGAATCAATCTGCTGGTTTATTCTCATTCAAGAGTGCCTTTACACATTCATTCCCTTGCGATGACATAATATTCCAAGATGGCGGTTCGTTGCAAGCAGTTTCCCACTCTTCCGGAGACAATTTATTTAACGAGAGCCTTAGTAGAAATATATCATGAAAAGAGTGGATGGATTGAAGCATATCGATGCAGACATTTTTAAAGCTGGAGCATCAAAGTTTATTGAAAAAAAGAGAAAAAGTGCAATGAGTTTATTTTAATGAATGTAAATTTTGAAAGTATACGTAAACTGTGTAAATTCAGTGTATCAATCCTTTGTTGTCAAAGTGACTTGAAAAGACTCGAACCTGAAAGTGCAGGACTTGTGGCTTGACTTGAGACTTGACTCGGGACCTGAGGGAAAAGACTGGTCCCACCTCTGCCGAGTCGTGGACGAGTCGTCCACCTTTGAGTCTTCTGTTAGAGTCCTGATCGCCGGCATTCCCCACAGTGAAATATCATCAATCAGTTTCAGCCAAACTCACAGCCACAGTTCCAAACAAGGAAGGAGTGTGAAGACAAGCGAGTGTGAGGAAAAACCAGTGTGAAGACAGACTCAGCTAAAGAAAACGTGTAGAGCTTTATTGCTTTTGAGGTTTTTTTTTTTTTTTTTTTAACTGAAGGTTGAAAATGTTGTTTAAAGTTCATCAATCAGAAGACTGACAGCTCAACACCAATCACCTGACTTTGGTTTCTTAGCAACAAGACAGTTCAAAACATGTCACCTGCAGGCGACTCAAGAAAGAAAATAAGTAACAGCTGAACTTCACAGACCATCACCACAATGTCACAAATACAACCGGAAGAGGGAGAGAGAGAGAGAGAGAGAGAGAGAGAGAGAGAGAGTGCAGATCAGTGCGAAGTTATTCATGATGGACAGAACTTATTTTTCATTGAAGCTCAGATTTCTTAGTTCAAATAAAACGTTTTCTTCAGTTCCTTCACAGCTTCACCTTTGTGCCAGTTTTTTAAGGTGGAGGTCCATCAGTTGAAGCAGCTCTGATTGGACGGGAGCAGATTGCTTCTGAGTTCTGATTGGTTGACTCACAATCATGCTCGCCTGCAACCGGATCGACCAATCAGAGTGAGCCGGGAGGCCGGTCGTCGGGACTGACTCTCCACTCAGCGTTCAAACAAGCAAAGGAGGGACGTTTCCTGAAGGCTGGAGCTGCACCAGGTCTGGAACCAGGTCTACAACCAGGTCGGGATCAGGTGTGGAGCCAGGTCTGGACCCGGACGGGACCGGCCGTCGGCCTGGTCCGCCGCCTCGGCGGCCTTCAGGAGCTGCAGTGTGGCTTCAGGTCGATCAGTTTCAGCACCTCAAACGTTCCTGGACGCACTTCTCTGATCACAGCGGGCGACTTGAGGATGTTTTGAGAACCGAAGCGACAGTAACGTTCTCCCGAGCAGCCGACCACAGATCCATAAGAACACAGTAATCGGTCTTTGTTCTCCGTGTCGGGCCTCGGCGCGGCGCTCGCTGCATCCAGCCGGAAACGGGCCAATGGGAGCGGCGTCCGTCACACGACGGACTCCCTCACGGTGTCGTCCCGCAGGAACATGGCGGCGCTGAGTGGCGGCGCGGCGTGGAGGAGGAACTCGCTCTGAAGCTCCACGCGAGCGGGACGCTGCCCCTTGCTGCCGCCAGCCCGCCGTCTCCGTACAGCTGGCCGAGGCGTTCGCACAGCAGCCCCTCGGTCTCGGGCGGCGGCCTGCTTGTCTCGCCGTCCGTCCTCTTCCTCGCGATATTTGTAGGACGCCAGTTTGACGGGTCCGCTGAAGGAGGGTGCTTCCTGAACGCTCTCTGGATCACGGTCGCGGCGACCTCCTCTTGTTTCCTTCGCAGGGTGCTGCTGATTGGCTCATAAGACACCTGCAGGCGGACAGAGTCACGTCACTCTGGACCATTTCCTGAGACGTGCTGGTTTGGGTTCAGACTACTGGATCAGGACATGCACAGTTAGCAGTTAGCATGTGAGATGCTAATAACTGGAAATGGTTTATCCCCGCCACTGAAGGAACGGTGGGAAGAGACGTTACCTTGGACGGGTTGTTGGCCATGAACTTCTCCTCCATGCTGGCTTTGAGAGCGTCCATCTCTCCTGAATCTCCCAACACCTGGACACAAGACACACCGCATGACCAGAGATGGAACCGTGAGAACATCAGCAATCAGTGAAGAACACGGAGAACGCTAAATGCAGGAAATGTGAAACAGTCAGCACACTGAACCAGACAGTCTGAACAGGTGAGTCTAGAGTTCAGATTTCAGTATGGATGGAGAGAAAGTGAAATGGAGTGTATGTGACTGTCTCTGATGGACAGTGTGTGACTGTCTTTGTCTCGGTGTACCCTGAGCTCCTCCCGGCTGGAGGAGCAGGGCGGTACAGTGGGATGCTGGGTGATGTTGGACTGAAGGGGCGGAGTCACCTGAGCGGTCAGAGCCAGCAGGATGTCCAGGCAGTGGATCTTGTCCCCGGGGACCAGAGGCAGGTCCATGTGGATCAGTTTGATGGTGTTGGGTTTGGGGATCCTCAGAGGGTCTTTCAGCGTGTCGCAGAAGTGGGACAGTTCGCTGTGGAGCAGAGAGTTGACTGTCCTCAGTGCAGTGTGGTCTCACAATCTCCAAACTCTGTCCTGCTCAGTGACACCGGTGTTTATCTCAGTGTGACTAACAGCTGCTGGTTTCACTGAGAAACAGCTCAGTTACTATTTCACCGAACTCCTGTTGACTGGACGAGGAAGACATCAGGAATCCTGGCAGCAACAAGGAAAACCTGGCTTTAGCATGAACCTGTTTCCAGCTAACAGCTGCTACCACAGCACAATGTTAGCATTAGCATTAGGGTTAGAGCATCTTCCTCCTCTGACAAAGAGACAGAGCATCTTCCTCCTCTAACATCAGATAATAGAGCATCTTCAGATCAACTAGGCTTCCATGCCCATTTTACCAAATGCTCCATTGTCGTCTTCCTTTAGAAATAAAGTTCCCTATTTTCTCCAGCAGAGGGCGACATGTTTCTTCTGATCACTCTGGATAATTCATATCCATTTGAGGAGCCCAAAGACAAACAAACAAACAAAAGCAATAAATTTAAAAGAAAGTGGAGAGTGAGAGTTTTTAAATGCAAAGTGTGAAGATGTTTTACTTTGAAGGGGAAGTCAGAGTGGACGTGTGGGACGTGTGGAACGTACTCTGAAGCTCAGCGTGTGAGGGAGTGTGTTCTCACATGGAACCCTGCTGGTGTTAAGCTCAGATTGAAGGAGCAGTTCCCTTCAGAACATCTTGATTTTAACTTCATTCACTCTTGCTCTTATTTTTTTCTCTTCTGTCTGCTGCCAGGCTCCAGACTGAGCTGGAACACATGATGTGTATTTTTAAACTCTCAGCTCTCTCAGATGTTCTGGTGCTGAACTAAAACTCATCAGAACCACAGGTTGGCAGAACAAACGGACCCGCAGAGGAGAACTGGGCTCCAGAGGTGTAACGTCACCTGTACTGGATGAACTGCGAGGCGTCGGGGTCGAACTTCTCCCAGGTCTCGTAGAACATCTCAAAGTCGTCCTCGCACAGCGGGTCGGCGCTCTCCTCCGTGGCCACGTTGAAGTTCTCCAGGATGATGGCGATGTACATGTTGACCACCACCAGGAAGGACATGATGATGTAGGTGGTGAAGAAGACGATGCCCACCGCCGGGCTGCCGCAGTTCCCCCGCACGGCAGAGCCCGGGTTCTCCCAGTCCGGCTCGCAGTCCGGCGGCGTGTTCATGATGGGGCTGAGCAGGCCGTCCCAGCCGGCCGACGTGGTGATCATGAACAGGCAGATCATGCTGTTCCCGAAGCTCTCGAAGTTGAACATGTCGTCGATCATGGCCTCCTTCTTCACGTAGGCGAAGTTGGACATGCCGAAGATGGAGAAGATGAACATGATGAGGAAGAGGAGGAGGCCGATGTTGAAGAGCGCCGGCAGCGACATCATCAGGGCGAAGAGCAGTGTGCGGATCCCCTTCGCCCCGCGGATCAGGCGCAGCACCCGGCCGATGCGAGCCAATCGGATCACACGGAACAGCGTCGGCGAGACAAAGTACTTCTCAATGATGTCAGCGAGGAGGAGACCTGGCGGAGGGGAGGAAGAGGAGAAACCAGTGTCAAAAAAACAGAACTTTGATTTGAATGTTTTCCTTGGAGCAGCTGGAACAAACCATCTAGATCCCAGAAAACAGAACCTGCTGCCGGCTGGAGAACCTCACGGTCCCACTGTCAGAAACTGGACTCTTTCCTGGATGTGGAACCAGCTGAACTAGCGGAGCTCATGAGAACCAGAACCACTGAGAGGATCCTAAAGGTACTTTAGACCAGGACCAGAACCACTGAGAGGAACCTGGAGTTGGTTCAGTTGAGAAGTTCTGAGCTTATTCAGAGAATCAATCATGTCTGTCCTCTCCTTCTCTCTCCATCTATCCTCTCACCCCATCCGGAGTAACAGAAAGTCTCCTCCTCTGAGTCTGGTCTGCAGAGAGTCTCCTCTGAGTCTGGTTCTGCAGGTTTCTTCCTTTCCACGGTCTCCTATTTCTGTGGAACTGTTGGGTTCCAATGTTACTTCTAGAAACTGTTGTGCTTGGAGCTATTTAAATAAATCTGAAATGAACTGAATTACAGAGAATCAGCTGAACCTTGACTCTGAACATCAACTGCAGTACCCCCAATGCCTTGTGTCTGTCTGCCCTCAGTAGCTGAAAATACATCAATGCCTCATAAAATCTCGGATCTCAGACGAGTCCAGTGATCACAGTGATTTATGATTCCTGCAACGGCGTGATGTGTGGAAATGAGACACATGGAACCTGCATATGTGGCAATTAGGCTCCGATCAGCTCTGTGAGGACCAGAACTACAGAAAGAGGAACCTGGAGTTACTTTAGACCTGGACCAGAACCACTGAGAGGAACCGAGCAGCTGTAAACTGAGGGTTCTACATCCAGGAGACTCACCGACGATGGAAAGTATGACGACCACGAAGTCAAAGACGTTCCAGCCGACGGCGAAGTAGTGCTGCCGGAGGGCGATCATCTTCAGGATGCACTCGCTGGTGAAGACCACAATGAAGACCACGTTGACCCAGTACAGGATGAACTCCTTCTCCTCGCTCTGCTCGTCAGTTTCCACCATCATGGTCACCATGTTGAGGCAGATCAGCACCATGATGAAGATGTCGAAGACCTGAGTGGTTACCAGGTCAAAGACCAGACCCTGGAACTTGTTCTGGACAGAAGTCAAAAGAAGAGACATTATGGTCCAATATCTCACACCAGAATAGAGTTTCAAGTTTGGACCTGGACCACATGGTCTCCAGTAGACTGACCTCAGGACGTGGAACAGGTTTCTGAGGTTTCTTCGAGCCCAGCTTCTTCATGGCGTTGTAATACTTCTTCTGCTCTTCAGTCATGAAGATGTCGGTTCCTCCCAGGTACAGACACAGAACCATCACAGTTAGTATCAGACAGGTTCTCCTGGGCCTGGAGGACCAGCTGAAGTGGTGAAATGAGAAGAGAGACTCATCTTGGCTTTCTGCTGGTTGAAGTTATCGATGATGACTCCGATGAAGAGGTTGAGGGTGAAGAACGAGCCGAAGATGATGAAGCAGACGAAGTACAGGTACATGTACAGGTTCTCCTCGTACATCGGCTGGGACTCCAGCTACACTTACAGTATCATAACCATGGCAACCAGGTGAGTCAGTTTCATACCGTAGTCAAGATTTAAGTACCTAGAACCTTATTTATGTTACTCTGTGTTCAACTGAGTTACACAAAGAACATCTGAACACACATCCAGGTTCTAGCTGACCCTCAGCCTGGACAGGAAGTGTTCAGTTCCAGGTTCCAGCTGACCCTCAGCCTGGACAGGAAGTGTTCAGTTCCAGGTTCTAGCTGACCCTCAGCCTGGACAGGAAGTGCTCAGTTCATCTTGGTCACTGTGATTCAGCAGCATATCGATCAATAGTATCATTATGGGTTTCAGTGTGAGTGCCGTCGTTCCTGTGAGGATTGCAATCAGAGCAGAAGCAGTACTGACCTCTCTGGAGTCCACTGCTGCGTACATGATGTCCATCCAACCTTTAAATGTTGCCTAAAATAAGGAAAAAGCTAAACATCAGTTTTATATCCAGAGAGAACCCGGCAGCCATGCTGATGCGGCTTCATCATGATACCATGGTGAACTTAGTGCTGACACTCTGGAAATCGTTTGCACTCCTCTGAGGCTTCATCTGTGCTGAAGTTGTCAAAATTAGACCTTGGGACCAATAATGTGACCTCAAGGGAAGAAGCCTGAGCTTGTGCGGGAGGATCAGAGATATCCACTAGATATATTTGGGCTCATCTCCACACAAAGCCTGGACTCTGGAACCCAACCCCTCCAGAGGGGCTGGACTCTCTCCTTCTCTGGTTTTGTCTGTGGTGAGAAGGGGCCAACTGGTCTGGGTTTGCTTACAGCGCCACAGCTCAGCTGCCTCAGAAGGAATTCTATCGAGTCTTGTTGGCTCGTGGGACTCTTGCAGTAGCTGACAGGTAGCGGTAGGCCAAGCAGAAGAGCAGCCCGAGTGGTTGTGGAAGTAAAAACTGGGGTCTGGGAGAAGTTCAGGAGGGCATGGAGGAAGCAGAGGCTGAGGTCTCAGAGGTGGACTTGTCCATCAACCCAAGCCCAAGTCACCGAGGTGGTTGGTAAGCTCCTCGGTGGCAAGACACTGGGGGTGGATGAGATTCATCCTGAGTACCTTCAGTCTCTCTGGATGTGCAGAGACTGTCTTGGTTGACACGTCTCTGTAACATCACATGGCAGTCCTCTGGACTGGCAGACTGGGGTGGTGGGTTCCCTTTTTAAAAAGGTGGACCAGAGGGTGTTCTGCAACTATAGGGGGGTCACACTCCTCAGCCTGCCTGGGAAAGTCTACTCCAGGGTACTGGAGAGGAGGATTCCATCGGTAGTCAAACCTCGGATACAAAAGGAACAATGTGGTTTTCCTCCTGATTGTGGAACACTGACCAGCTCTACACTGGACCGACTCTATACTCTCAATTGGGTACTTGTGGGTTCATGGCAGTTCACCCAACCAACAACTTGGACCTGTATCAGTGGTGGAAGATGGGTGGAGGTCTGTACATGTCGAAGGAAACCAAAATAAGACTGCTTCTGGAATTTAGAGCAGACTTGCTTTCATTTTGAAAACCCCTGTGAGGGTGTTAGAGACAAAAAACAGGTGATGAAGCAGAGTTCTATACGTTCTCTGGATGCTCTGGGGTTCTGCTCCTGAGGCACTGACACTATGGAGGACGGATGTGTTCTGCCGTGACAAGGACTGGTTTCTTACCACCTGCAGCAGGGACAGGTAGCCCATGCCCACGTTGTCGTAGTTGACCTTGACGTTCTTCCAGCGGATCCCGGTCAGGTTCTGCTGGATCAGACTGAGACACTGAGACTTGTTGTCCACCTCCTGGGGAGAGAACACCTCCTCCGACGTCTCGTTGTAGCAGAAATGAAACTTCCCCGCAAACAGGTTGACGCCCATGATGCTGAAGATCAGCCAGAAGATCAGGCACACCAGCAGGACGTTAAAGATGGAGGGGATGGCCCCAACCAGGGCGTTCACCACCACCTGGTGGAGGGGGGTGGGGGGTGGAGGAACAGGGGGAGGAGGGGAGGGAGGAGGAACAGAACATGTAAAAACAGAAAACATTCACTACACCCTCATCTAGAACATTTACTCCACAGTCATCTACCACATTGCCGCAGAGCAACAACACCACCCTAACGTCCTCACCCTCATGCCCTCGAAGCGGGACAGGGCCCTCAGGGGTCTCAGGGCTCTCAGGGTTCTCAGGGACTTGATGGCTCCCAGTTCCGAGTATCCAGGATGTTGGCCGTCAGCGACACCAGCGACACCTGGAGAACATACCTACTGATGACATCAAAGCCTCGCTGGCCCCAAACAGCCAATCACAATCCATTCTCAACCTGCTCACGCAACATAGAGGGTGTGTTTGATTCAAACACTGCTGCAGCCAGAGGGTGTGTTTGATTCAAACACTGCTGCAGCCGGAGGGTGCGTTTGATTCAAACACTGCTGAAGCTGGAGGGTGCATTTGATTCAAACACTGCTGAAGCTGGAGGGTGCATTTGATTCAAACACTGCTGCAGCCGGAGGGTGCGTTTGATTCAAACACTGCTGAAGCTGGAGGGTGCATTTGATTCAAACACTGCTGCAGCCAGAGAGTGTGTTTGATTCAATCACTGCTGCAGCCGTAGGGTGCGTTTGATTCAAACACTGCTGCATCCGGAGGGTGCGTTTGATTTAAACACTGCCGCAGCTTAGGGTGCGTTTGATTTAAACACTGCCGCAGCTGAGGGTGCCTTTGATTTAAACACTGCCACAGCTGGAGGGTGTGTTTGATTTAAACACTGCCGCAGCTGGAGGGTGTGCTTGATTTAAACAATGCTGCAGCTGGAGGGTGTGCTTGATTTAAACAATGCCACAGCTCGAGGGTGCGTTTGATGTAAACACTGCCGCAGCTCGAGGGTGCGTTTGATGTAAACACTGCCGCAGCTGGAGGGTGCGTTTGATTTAACCACTGCCGCAGCTGGAGGGTACGTTTGATTTAAACACTGCTGCAGCTGAGGGTGTGTTTGATTTAAACACTGCTGCAGCTCGAGGGTGTGTTTGATTTTAACACTGCCTCCACCTTGAGTTTGAGAACCACCGCAATAACGGAACATCATGTCAAGCTTTGATTTTTATTTCAACTATTATGGGATGTTCATATCTGTAGTGTATAACTCTGAATCTAATAGTAATGTTGTAAAATCATCATCGATCCAAATTGATCACAATGTTTAAATACTGACAGTCAGTCTGGTTTAATGTGACAACATTGTGTGTGAGCAGAGGAAGAAGTCCTGGACCGGATCCTGGTCTGGAGAGGATTGAATCTGTGTTGTGAAGGTGTGAATCGATGTTGGTGAAGGGGTAGATTGGTGTTGTGAAGGGGTGAATGGGTGCGTCCTGATGTCCGTACATCCACGATGAGGAAGTCCAGCCAGCACCAGGCGTTGGTGAAGTAGGTCTTGAATCCGTAAGCGACCCACTTGAGAACCATCTCGATCACGAAGACGTAGGTGAAGACCTGGTCAGCGTACTCCAGGATGATCTTAATGACCCGGTGCTGCTCCACATAGATGTCCTCAAAGGCCTGCACACACACACACACACACACACACACACACACACACACACACACACACACACACACACACACACACGCATGCATGCACGTATGCACGCACGCACACACACACATGATTATGTTGATGTTCCAAATCCATGTTAGTGTTCCACGGTCTGTTAGTGATCCACATAAAGATTAGAGTTCCATATCCATGTTAGTGTTCCACATCCATGTTAGTGTTCCACATCCATGTCAGTGTTCCACAGTCTTTTCGTGTTCCACGGTCTGTCAGTGTTCCGCGGTTCGCTGACGCTCCAGGTGTTAGTACTCAGTCTGCAGATTAATCCATCGGCGTGATCGGCTCACCCACATGATCAAATCCAAACACCTGATCACGCGTTGAAGGAAAACAGTAAACAGGAAGAAGTTTTCACCAGAGCGCCGCTGCTCAGCAGGATCATGAAGATGATGAACGTCTCAAAGTAGTTATGCTCTACGATGGAGAAACACGTTCTCCTCAGGTTCCACCAAGACTTCCCTCTGCCCTGAGACGTGTCGATGTCCAGGCAGGGACACCTCCGGTACCACTCTGAACACACACACACACACATACAGAGTTGATATCGAGAGTATGTGTATGTTTGCTTTTATGTGCATGAAATAAAGTGTGGAATTTGTCAAGGTTCAGGACTGAACATCACGAGGAATGTTCTGGTCTAATGGTAGGAGCTTCTATCCAGCTGGGTAGAGGTGGACCCTGGGTGGGGGCAGTCCCTGGGTGGGGGCAGTCACTTGGTAGGGGTGATCCCTGGGTAGAGGTGGTCCCTTTCATTGAGGCTTCACTGGGTAGAGGCGGTCCCTCGGTAGGGTGGTCTCTGGGTAGGAGCAGTCACTGGTCAGGTCAGTCTCTGGGAGCAGTCTCTGGGTCGGGTGGTCCTTGGGTAAAGATGGTCTTTGGGATGGAGTGGGCCCTGGTTTGCGCCAGTCCCTGTGAAGGTCGGTCCCCGGAACAAGGTGGTCTCTGGGTCGGGGTGGTCCTTGGGCAAAGGTGGTTTTTGGGATGGGCAGGCCCTGCTTCGGGTCCAGATTGCGCTCCTCCCTCTTCTCGCCTCCCCTGATATATCATCTCTCGGCTGGGGGTGGGCTGGGGTCGGTTGCCCCAGCAGGGTTGCTGCTCGCTCCCACGTCTTCGGTCCCCCATGGGCGGGGGTTCACCCGGTTTTGGGAGTGGTGATGGCTCTGTGGGGGGCGAGGAGGGGGGGGGGTTGGCTTTATTGGGGCTGTGTGGTGGTTGGGTGGGGAATGGCCAGGTGGGGGGGAGTGGTTGTGGGGGGGTGGCACGGTACGTGTCGGTGACGGGGGGTGTGGGGGGCTGAGAGGCGAGGGGGAGTTTGGTGGTGGGGGTGGGCGATTGGGCGGTTGCGGTGGTGGTATGGCTGTGGGCCGGTGGGGCGCTGGATAGGTTGGCTACGACCCGTTCTGCCGTGCGTGGCCTTGAGGCGTTGGGGGGGGGGGGTCGTCCCGAGTTCCTGGGCTGGCTCGCTGGCTGGTGGTCACAGTGGGAAGGCTGTGCCGACTTCGTTGGGCTAGAGAAGCTCCCTGCTTTGGTGGAGGTTTTCATGCATGCCAGATCCACCACACCAGCATCTACCAAAACTCAGTAGATTCACTCCCCCGGTTGCTGAGTCAGTGGAGGTTGCTGGGTGAGTGTCTGCTGGATCTCACTCTGCTTCATCTATACTTCCTCTGGTCTCCTGACAGCTTCTTGATTGGCCTGGTTGGGATTCTGCAGTATCTGGTGTTTGGGAAGGTTTAGGATTTGTAACTGCCTTCAAGGTGTGAACCACAGAGCACAAATAAATCTAATGCACCTTTCTCTCAGAACACTGTTTATGCCTCTCTTTTTGTCTGTCCTGTGTTTGTTTTATGTCTCACGTGGGTGTGCACAGCCCTCAATGGCATAATGTAGGAAACAGCCTGAGATAAACCTGATAGGTTACTTGCCATGAGGGCAGGTGATGGTCACAGTCACAAATAAGAAAAAATTGCATGCAGCTTGAACACTGACATCATGGGTTGTTGATGTCACTGTAATAGCAGATATGCAGACAAAATTAAAAAAAGCAAAAAAAGGAAGAAAAAAAAAGGATAGAGGCCTTCCCTTGGTAGGGGTGGTCCCTGGGTAGAGGTAGCCCCTTTCATTGGGGCTTCACTAGGCAGAAGCGATCCCTGGGGGTGGTCTCTGGGTGGGAGCAGTCACTGGTCAGTTTGGTCTCTCAGATCGGGCCGTCGCTGGGTCATTGTGGTCCTTGTGTAAAGGTGTTCGCTGGGATGGGGCGGGCCTTGTGAAGGGTCGGTTCCTGGAATGGGGCATTCTCTGGGTCAGGGTGTTCCCTGGGTCGTGGTGGTCTCTGGGTTGGGGTGGTCTCTGGGTCATGGTGGTCTCTAGGTCATGGTGGTCTCTAGGTCAGGGTGGTCCCTTGTTCAGGGCAGTTGCGCGGTTGGGGTGGTCCCAGGGTAGGGACAGTCCCTGCGACTGTCCCTACCTTCCCTTGGACTATCCTTCATTGAAGCATGTATTGATCAAGACGGACAAGTGGGGGTTGGTAGTGGGTGGTGTGTGTGTGTGTGTGTGTGTGTGTGTGTGTGTGTGTGTGTGTGTGTGTACTCTCTGTGCAGCAGTCAGCTGGACTGTCAGGATCTTCATCCTCGTCTTCGTCGTGTTCGTGGACTTCTGGAAGCTTCTGGACGGTGCTGCAGATCGACGAGTCGTCGTCCTGAACAGAGAAGAACCGATGAGACAAAACAACTTTCAGAGGAAACAACAGCAGGCGGAACTGAGTTTACTTTGGAGTGTTTCTGTCCGTCTCCCTCCTGCTCCTCCTCCTCCTGCTCCCCTTCATCACCATCCTCCTCCTCCTCCTCCTCCTCCTCCGACCCGGACCCGGACCCGGACTCGGGCTCGGCCATGGGGACTCTCAGAGAGGCAATGCTTCTGTAGTTGCTGGTCAGGTGAACCTCTTTACTTCTCGGTTCTGGGTCAAGACGAGACACTGATGGGTCGGAGATGACGGAGGTCACAGGGGTCACAGGGGTCAAAGACAGGACCTCCTTCATCACACTGTCATCTTCATCACAACTGACTGCTGAAAAGATTCACAAACAACATGATGCAGATCAAGATCTGAGCAACTGATAAACACCAGATAGAGTCTGGACTCACCACTCGGGTCTGGGTCCACAGGAGTCTTCTTCCCCAATAAGGACCAAATGTGTCCCAGGATCCAAGACTTGATCCAGGTCATGGCCTTGTTGATCCGGTTTATGGCAATCTGCAAATTGTTTTCTCCTTCTTCTTCTGGAGCCGCCAGATTATCTCCACTGAAGGAGCTCAGGAGCAGGGCCAGAAACAGGTTCAGGACCTGAAACGAGACCAGGAAAAAGACAAGGAACAGGTTCAGGACCTGAAACAAGACAAACAACAGGTTCAGGACCTGAAAAAACACCAGGATCAAGATCAGGAACAGGTTCAGGACATGAAAAAAGACCTGGATAGAGTTCAGGAACAGGTTCAAGACCTAAGAGAAGACCAGGAAAAAGACCAGGAACAGGTTCAGGTCCTAAAACAAAAACCAGGAAAAAGACAAGGGACCGGTTCAGGACCTGAAACAAGACAAGCAACAGGTTTAAGACCCAAAACAAGACTAGGAACAGGTTTAGGACCTGAAACAAAACCAGTAAAAGACCAGAAACAGGTTCAGAACCTGAAACAAGACCAAGAACAGATTCAGGACCTGAAACAAGACCAAGAACAGATTCAGGACCTGAAAAAAGACCAGCAAAAAACCAGGAACAGGGCCAGGACCTGAAACAAGAGCAGGAACAGGTTCCAAACTGAAATCATATCACTGCCTATAAAAACATCAACACCAGACCACTGAAACCAAAACCTGCTGCAGACTGGAAACAGGATCAGTACCTGAAAATACCAGCAGCGGGCCCAAAACTAAACTAAAAAAAAAAAAAAAAAAAAACAGGATGATGACAACATTCTGATTCAGATTCAGATTCAGATTCAGAAAACTTTATTGATCCCAAAGGGCAATTTGTTTGCAGCACATCTCGAGTCGTTTCACACGTAAATACAACATGAGACAGTCCAGTTTAACCACAAGTGGAACTCAGGTTGAACGATATTAAAACAAGCAATACAATAAACAATTTAGGAGCTGGAATTCAATAATTTGATTGCAGAAGGCACAAAAGAGTTTGAAAAACAATTAGTTTTCCTAGCTGGAGCAAAATACCGGCGTCCAGAAGGCATCAAGATAAACTCTGGAGTCAGAGGATGAAGAGGCTGAGCCAAGATGCTGTGTGCTTTACTCAGCACCTGCTGCTCCCACAGAGAATGCAAGTCCCTCAGTTTAACACCTGTGATTTTAGAGCAGGTCTTGACAATGTTCTGCAGTTTGTTTTTGTCCCTCACAGACAAGGATTGAAACCAACAGATAAAAGAAAATGTGAGTAAACTCTCAATAAACGAGCAGTAAAAATTATTTAAAAGAGTTTTGTTCACATTAAAAGAGTTCAACCTTCTTAACAAGTAGGTATGCTGCTGCCCACGTTTGACAATGTGCTCAGTGTTCATGTCAAATCTTAATTTGTCATCTATCACCGTGCCCAGATATTTATAACTATTGACAATTTCCACGTTTTCTCCATGGATGACACTGACACTGTGGGAGGAAGTCCGTCTAAAATCAATGACCATATCCTTAGTTTTTAAAACATTTAAGTCAAGGTAATTTTCCTCGCACCACTTAACAAAATGGCCTAAAGCAGGACCATGATTTCCCTCCTTTTGTGACAGTAGAGAAACCAGAACTGTGTCGTCTGAAAATTTAATCAGAAATCTGTTCTCCTCAGCGGATCTGCAGTTGTTGGTGTAGAGAATAAACAGAAGAGCAGACAGGACACAGCCTTGAGGAGACCCCGTGTTGGAGGTGGTGGGAGGAGACAAGCAACCATTGACCAGAACACGCTGGACCCGATCAGTGAGAAAATCTAAGATCAATGACAACAACTGGGCCGGAAGGTTAAAATCTGAAGCCAGCCTTTGAATCAAGATGTGAGGCTGCATTTTATTAAAAGCAGAAGAGAATTCTGGATCAGAAAGAAGACCAGCAAACTGGACCAGGCACCAGTTCAGCAGTGGAACCCAGACTGGGATCTGAATGGGAGATAGGGGACAAAAAAAAGGTAGACTGCAGAATATTTGAGAATTGGTTCATTTCATTATTCAGTCTCATGTAAGTCACAGTCTTCAGTCCTTGACCTGGACCTGGATGAGGATCAAGACAAAGACCCAGACCTGGACCCGGACCAGCACCTTGATACGTGAGTGAGATCATGAAACTCACCACCAGGTTTCCGATGACCATGACCATCATGAAGACGATGAGACACATGGTCTGGCCCGCCACCTCCATGCAGTCCCACATGGTCTCGATCCACTCGCCGCACAGGATCCTGAAGATGATGAGGAAGGCATGGAAGAAGTCGTGCATGTGCCAGCGGGGGAGCTCGCAGTCCTCCGCGATGCGGCACACGCAGTCTTTGTAGCTCTTCCCGAACAGCTGCATGCCCACGACGGCGAAGATGAAGACGATGATGGCGAGGACCAGGGTCAAGTTCCCCAGAGCGCCCACCGAGTTCCCGATGATCTTGATCAGCATGTTGAGGGTCGGCCACGACTTGGCCAGTTTGAACACTCGCATCTGGAACCGGGACGGGAGAAAAGTCAGAAACGACACAACAATTTTGATCGTGAGAAATATTTCACTGACGAATGACTGAGTTGACGTAATCCACCAAAAACATCAATATTCGTTCTTTCAGAAGAAAATGCTGAGGTCAGAGGAAAATGACAACATTAACTGCAGTGTTAGTGTCAGCAGGATAGAGGAGGTGTGTGCACGTGCATTAACAATCATGCACAGTCACCATGGTGCGTTCAAGGACCGTGCAAGCTGTTGGAACTTTGAGAGTGTGGTAAAAGTGAAGAAGACGATGAAGACGGACTGACCAGTCTGAAGGAGCGCAGCACCGACAGGCCCTGGACGTTCGCCAGTCCCAGCTCCACCAGACTCATGGTCACAATGATGCTGTCAAAGATGTTCCAGCCCACCTGAAACCAGAGAACAGCTCTCTCTGAACAAGAACATCGGTGCAGAACCAGACCGTGCTGAGGGAATTGAACCGTGGCTGGGGTCGTACCTGGAAGTAGTAGTATGGGTCCATGGCCAGAAGCTTGAGAACCATCTCAGCTGTGAAGATCCCGGTGAAGACCTGAGGGGACAGTCAGACACGTGGGGACAAATGGAAGAACGTTCCTCTTCGAGTTCTCAGCTGTTCTGCACAGAAACACTTTTATAATCCTTCATTTCCTCCTCGTGTTCTGGAGGATTTTTATTCTCTGAGGTTTTTATTTTCACTTTTTAAATAGACATAACATTTCAAAATAAAATCTGATTAAAGAAACATTTATATGAATATGGGGGTGGGGGGTGGGTTTCAGAGGACCTGTGTACTGTAGGTCTGGATTGGGATGAGGGTCAGAGAGTCCTGTAGGTCTGTATCAGGATGGGGGTCAGAGAATCGGTCCTCCTTTAGGTTCTCCTCTGGAACCTCGACCCGGCCACTCACCAGGTTCCCCACACTCAGCAGGTCCTCGAACTCCTCCGTCATGGGGTAGTGCTCCATGGCCATGAAGACGGTGTTGAGGACGATGCAGATGGTGATCCCCAGGTCAACGAACGGGTCCATGACGACCATGTAGAGCCACCGCTTGAGCCCCCGCCAGCAGCCGCAGCAGTTCCACTTCAGGAAGACGTCGGCGAAGGCGTACCAGCAGGGGGGACACGGTCTCTGGTCTTCCTCGAACTCTGAAAGACCAGCAGCAGGTTGACTGAGAGGACAGAGGACAGACAGTTCACAGTGTTTCAGCAGGTATTAGAGGAGACAGAAATGTTTTGATGTGTTCAGAGTCAACAGATGGAAAATTGCATCAACAGAAATGCGGCAGAGCTTGAAGTCATGACCTGGGAGCTCAGTCTACGACAGGAACTCGTCTCAGAACGTCCCACAGAGCAGGAACTTGATCCAGAACGTCTCACCTAACAGGACGCCCTCAGGAGGCTCCAGCTTTTATTTCAATCACCTGCCATGTCTCCTTCAGACACCGAAGCTTTCCCACCCTCCCTCCAGTCAGCTCCACCACCTCCACTGCCCCTGCCGCTCCGCCTCCACCTTCTGCACCTCCCTCCAGTCACCTCCACCACCTCCACTGCCCCTGCTTCTGCTCCGCCTCCACCCTCTGCACCTCCAGGTGTTGGAGGAACTCAGATGACCTAGTACAGAATCACTAAATTACTGGCCTGTGTCTGTACCTTCCTGTGCTGTGTGTTCCAGTTCCTGGTTCTTCATGTCGTCAGCTTGTTTTTCCAGGAGCGCCGCCCTGCAGGCCGCCTGCTGCCATGACAACAGACAAAAGCTCAGCAGAAGGTCCGACTGATCAGACAAGGTTTTCCCGTGGCAGCGAACCTCCTCCTCCCTCTTCTTCAGCGCCTCCAGGATCTGAGCGTACTCCTCCTCCTTCTGCTTGGCCTCCGCCATGGTGGCCTCGTTCTGCTCGGCGTACGCCATGGCGACCACGGCCAGGATCAGGTTGATGAGGTAGAAGGAGCCCAGGAAGATGACCACCACGAAGAAGATCATGTAGGCTTTACCTGCTGCTCGCAGCGTCTGTGGACAGACCAGTGGGACAGACAGGTGAGACAGGCAGGAGGGACAGACAGAAGGGACACAGACAGGTGGAGACACTGACTGACCAGCTGGAAGAGGTTTTCCCAGAAGTCCTGAGTCATGAGTCTGAACAGAGCCAGAAAGGCCCAGCCGAAGGAGTCGTAGCTGGTGTAGCCATAGTTTGGGTTCCTCCCGGCCTTCAGACAGGTGAAGCCATTCGGACAGACCCTGAACACACCACCATCATCATCATCATCATCATTATCATCATCATCACCATCATCATCATTAGTATGATCATCATCAACAGCAGCATCATCATCATCATGATCACCATCATCACCATCATCATCAACATCATCATCAGCAGCAGCATCATCAGCCTCATCATCATCATCATCATCATTGCCATGATCATCATCATCGTCACCATCATTATCATCATGATCATCATCATCCTCATCAGCATTATTATCCTCATCATCATCATCATCATCATCATTATCATCATCATCATCATCATCATCATAACTTACAGAATAATGTTTGAGCATCGTTCCAGAAGTTGAAACAAAGAGAACAGCAGGAAAAGTTGTGTAGTGTTGAAAAACAGCAGGTGGCTGTTGTGGCTGAAGTTGTTGTGGTTGTAGCGGTTGTAGTTGTAGTTGTTGTGGTTGTAGTCATTATAGTTGTCATGGTTGTTGTGCTTGTAGTATTTGTTGTGGTTGTAGCTGTAGTGGTTGAAGTTATGATTGTAGTGATGTAAAGAGATTCTGGTAGCATTATTAGTGGTTGTAGTGGTGGAGTCGTTGTGGCTGTAGTAGTTATTGTGGTTGTAGCAGTTGTTGTGCTTGTAGTGATTGTTGTGGTTGTGGCTGTAGTAGCTGTACTCAGGGTTTTCGTGGTTGTGGTTGTACTCATTGTTGCAGTTGTTGTTGCACCATGTGGACGTACCCGGCATCAGAGCTGTTTCCACAGAGCAGAGCATCACGGTGTCCAGGAAGGTAGTAATAGTTGTCTGTTAGAGACACAAGAGACAGATGGTTCCAGCCAGAAGAGAACACAGCAGACGGACGGACGGACTTCAGAGCTTCAATAGTTTCCGTCATGACGACAGAAAGATGAGTGAGGAATCATTCACCTGGATTGTTGATGTACTCGTAGTAATCAAAGCTTTCCGTGTCGTTGCTGTAGGTTTCATTGTTGTAGGTGTCGTTGCTGTAGGTGTTGTTGCTATGGAAACCATCAGCTGTGAGGTTGCCGAGTGAAGGTGGGGTGAGGACACACTTCTGCCGCAGGTTCCCCATGAAGAGCTGAAGCCCGACGAGAGCGAAGACGCTGAGGCAGAAGACGGTCAGGATCATGACGTCGCCCAGCTTCTTCACTGACTGGATGAGCGCTCCGACGATCGTCTTCAGACCTGCGGCAGGGGGCGGAGCTTCAGCCCTGAATGGCCAGTCAGGAGCCGGGGTTTGCAAAGCGAGACGGGGACTGACCGGGTATCACCGTGATGGTCTTCAGCGCCCGGAGAACCCTGAACGTCCTCAGTGCAGAAACGTTCCCCAAGTCCACAAACTCTGTCAGATATCTGCAACGCGCATGGAGAGAGAACCTCGTCTTCATCACCTGATCTTTACAACTCTCATCTTCATCATCTGAAGCTGCTATCAGGATAAAGTGATGAGACGTACCAGTCAGGGGGAACATTTCAGAGACAATCACAAAAGAACAAAGTGTGTTTGATCAAAACTCAACTGTTTTTCGACCTGTTGAAGACGATGAAATTCTAAAGTTACTTAAAAAAATAATCCCTGAAAAACTGGATGGAAAACTTCTGAAGACAGAAATCAGTCGTCAAACCTTTATGTCACTTTTTCAGATTTACTGAAATCATCAGAAGTTCCCCCAATTGGCTGAAGGTTCAGCAGAACCAAAAGCATCTGACCTGTTCTGAGAAAACTGAAAGTTGAAGTTCAAACTATTTTACAGTGAATCTTCTTTATTCTGATGTCCAACAAGCTTATGAAGGTTAGTTAACCAGCAGCTGTGACTGATCCACATAAGGTAACCTGCAGCTCCGAATAGAAGGACTTTTATTTTGGAGGACTGACTCCAGGAGGAAGAGTCTCTACTTCTAGAGACTAACCGGAATCCTGAAATCAATCCATCAAAATAAATCACTGATTATAATTATCTCCATCCTCATCCTCATCCCAATCACCATTTTCATCACCATCATTATCATGATCATCCTCCTCCTCTTCATCGTCATCATTTCATGTTCACCATCATCCTCTGTCTCATCATCATTATATAAATCATCATTATCATCCTCATCATCCTCATCATCATTATCCCCATTTTCAACATCATCGTCATCCTCATGATAATCCTCCTCGTCATCATCATTGTTATCCTCCTCCAGCTGCTCCTCCTTCTTATTATCATCATCAGGATCAGCGTCATCTTCAACATCATCTTCGTCCTCCTCCTAATCATCATCATCATCCTCATCCTCATCATCGTTATCCTCGTTTTCATCATTATAGTTATCATCATTATAAATATCATCAGCATCCTTACCATCATCTTCAGTATCATTGTCATCTTCATCATCATCATCATCCTCATCATCATCATCATCATCCTGCTCCTCGTCCTCCTCCTCCTCATCATCATCATCCTCATCACCCCCCCTCCTACTCATCAGCATCATCATCATCATCATCATCATCATCATCCTTATCATCCATTCATTAACTGATAAAAGGTTTTTTGAATAATGTCACATTTTAGGTAGAAAATCTGCATTTTAGGCTTAATGTGAATGCTCTTTCTGTACTAACATTGTGTGTGTGTGTGTGTGTGTGTGTGTGTGTGTGTGTGTGTGTGTGTGTGTGTGTGTGTGTGTGAGCGCGCGTTCTTGTATTTCTATCCTTGTCGGGGCCAAATGTCCCCACAAGGATAGCAAAACGTGGAACGACGTGCCTTGTGGGGACCTTTTTCCGGTCCTAAGTAGGAGAAACAGTGTTTTCTTGACCATGTTGTTGTTACTGAAAAAAGTAAAAGTGCAAAAACATTTCTTTAGGGTTAGGCTTTATTGTGGTGTGGGTTAGGGTTAGGGTAAGGGTCAGGGTTAGGGGCTAGACATGAATGGGAGTCAATGGACGGTCCCCACAAGGATAGAAATACAAGACTGTGCGTGTGCGTGTGTGTGTGTGTTTGGACACTGCAGGTATTTACGCCATGCTGATGACCATGAAGTCCAGCCAGTTCCACGGGTCTCTGAGGAAGGTGAAATGTCCAACGCAGAATCCTCGAGAGAGAACTTTGACTGTGGCCTCAAACGTGTAGATCCCCGTGAAGACGTATCTGTCCAACAACAGAGACGCTGTGAGACACACGGGGCATCTCCCCATGAGACACGCTGCTTTAAAGACACGTCTGCGTGTGTGTCTGTGTGTGTGTGTGTGTGTGTGTGTGTGTGTGTACTCACTCTACAGTCTTGCTCCATGGTGGAGGGTCACTCATTGTCATGAACACACAGTTTGTTAAAATTGTCACCATAATGACCAAACTGAATAATGTTCTGCATTTAAGGAACAACAACAAGAACAGAGAACAGAGAACAACCATCCAGGCCTGTCAGCTGATTGGTCCTTTACTGTCCAGTCTGACTTCCTGAGATCGCTGCAAACAGTCCTGGTCCTGTGGCCTCAACTCAACTCAGCTGCCCGCTCTCAGGCTGCATTTAAATATTGCCACATATTTACAAGAACATCTTTAAAAGAAAAAACTTTATTTACACAAACCTGCATAAAACCTGGTTCAGAGCAGCTGTGAGCATTTCGCAAGTCACACACATATGATGCTAGGCAGCTAAAGCTAACGCCACTACAGCGAGTGCCAGCTAGTTAATGCTAACATGCTAGAGCTTTTAGCAATGCTAATATGCTAAACATTACCATTGGGCCGATTCTTAGCGAGAGGATTCTGTGCTTTCAGTTTCACAGATGAATGCAGCTGAAGCTCAGAGCAGCCTGCAGGACTCGGTCTGGTCTGGTCAGCTGGGTGGGCAGCTAGCTTCAGCAGCTGGCAACTAGTGTTGGGCAAGTTACTTTTTATTAATAGTAATTATTTATAGTTACTTGTTACTTCTTCAAAAAGGTAACTGAGTTAGTAATGAGTCATAATATTTTAAAAGTAACTAATTACAAGGCAAAGTAACTATTGCATTACTTTGAAAGCACCTGTTGAAATATGTCAAAGAAATTGGATCAATTGTTAATGGAACTTTATGATAAATCTTCAATTATTTATTATAAAGCTGAATCGATGACAGGATACATTAGAAACAGGAAACGCTGTATTAATCTAAATTATTCAAATGTTGCTGTTTGATAAGACAAGACAAGCCACCAATCAAGTCTGAGTTGTAACTGTAGAAAACATGTCTACATCTGTAGACATACATCTATTGACATTGCTGCATGTCTGTACTTCCATTTCTGTCCTCCAGGCCTGTCTATGGCTGTATGTCTATCTGATCCAATCATCAGGGTTCTCTGTGGCTTTATATCTGCCCTGTCATGCGACGCACTTTGCACCATCGTCACTGTTTTGACTCATTTTCGCTGTTTTATCAACGAGGCCTGAGATTCCTGCAGAGCTTCTTCCTAATAGAGTCAATACATTCAGGTGGGTTGCAGAAGGGGGGCACTGAAAACAGGACCAGGACCAGGACCATGAGTGACCACAGCTGATCCACTCTAACAGGATGAAGGATATGAATGAATGAGGATCTTGATGGCCAGAACCCTCAGCGGGTTGAAGGGACTCAGCAGGTAACACGCCGGGTCAGCATTGAACCTGTAGATGACGTTTCCTTTACTGAGCACGATGAATGTCTGCAGAGAGACACATTAGGGCGGTTACCGGGGTCAACAGGTCAAACTGGTCCACCCTCCGTCTGGTTCTGATGGGTCACCAACAGTAACTCCCTCCAATAATGACAAGTAATTACACAACACGAATGATTCAGTAAAATCAGACAGGCCTTCTGTGATTGGTAGAATGGATCCAGCTCCTCCAATGGAGTGTTGAGAAACTCAGGGGGCGGGTCTCCATAGATAAATGGGAGGGGCTTCCCAGCCTCCAAGTCACTGGCTGGCTTTGGAAGATTTTCCTCTGGTATCTGTCATCAGAGAAAATAGATTACTAGAGTAGTGTCACATCAACTGCACGACCATCTCAAAACCAACGGTCTTTACGAAAAATTCCAATCTGGTTTCCGCCCCTCCCACAGCACTGAGACAGCTCTCATCAGAGTGACCAATGATCTCCTCATGGCCTCTGACTCCGGCTCCACATCCCTCCTTATTCTCCTCGACCTCTCTGCTGCGTTCGATACCATCGACCACCACATTCTCCTGCACCGCCTCCAGCACCACATCGGCCTCTCCGGCTCCGCCCTTCACTGGTTTCACTCCTACCTCACGGAAAGGACCGAGCACGTGGTCCTGGGGGACGCTAAGTCCCGCCCCCACACTGTCACCTGTGGGGTCCCCCAGGGCTCCGTGCTCGGCCCCACCCTCTTCACCATCTACATGTTTCCCCTCGGATGTGTCGCTAGCAAGCATGGAATTAACTTCCATTGCTATGCTGACGACACACAGCTCTACCTCAAGGTCTCCCCTTCTGCCTCCCCCTCCTCCGCTGTCACCCGCCTCAGCTCCTGCCTGGATGAGATGGGGGCATGGATGAGTCAAAACTTCCTGCAGCTGAATGGCTCAAAAACTGAAGCCATTCAAACCGGTACCCCCCATCAACTTCACTCTTCTCCCATCGTTTCCGTTTCTCTTTTCGGTCATAGCATCCCCCTCTCTCCCTCTGTAACAAACCTCGGGGTCAAATTTGACCCCCACCTCTCCTTTGACAATCATGTCAACCACATTTGCAAAACTTCCTTCTTCCACCTCCGTAACATCTCTAAACTCCGTTCTTCACTTTCTCTCCCTGCTGCAGAGAGACTTGTCCATGCCTTTGTCTCCTCCAGGCTGGACTACTGCAACGCACTCCTCATCGGGATCCCTGGCAGGAGCCTCCAAAAGCTCCAGTATGTTCAGAACAGCGCTGCCAGGGTCCTGATGAGGGTGCGGAAACATGAGCACATCACCCCCATCCTTCACACCCTCCACTGGCTTCCCATTCACCTCCGTATTGAATACAAAATCCTCCTGCACACCCACCACTGTCTCCACGGTGATGCCCCCACTTATCTCACAGACCTGCTCGCACCACACACCTCCACCAGGACCCGGTCAGGCCAACAGCACCGTCTGCTCCCGCCCAGGACACGGCTCAAGACCATGGGGGACCGAGCCTTTGAGGCTGCTGCCCCCCGTCTGTGGAACGCTCTTCCAGACCACCTCAGGGCCCCACAGACGGTGGCAGCCTTTAAGAAAGGCCTCAAAACCCATCTTTTTAGAAAAGCCTACTGCTAGGCAGTGATTTTTTTTTTTCTTCTTTCATCTCTTGTTTTTATCTCTTGTCGACTGATGTACTGTATTTTATCTTATTCTTTTGTCTGTAGCACTCTGAGACTTGTAATCAAGTGTAAAGTGCGTTATAAATAAAATTTATTATTATTATTATTATGTCAGAGTACAGATTACTAGTTCTAATGGTGCAGATGACTAGTTGCCAGAATAATCATTGCCAGTTCTCAGAATACAGATGACTACTTGTCTGGTTACAGATTACCAGTTGTCAGAAAACAGATTACTAGTTGTCAGGTTACAGATTACTAGTTGACCAGGTAGAGAAAACTAGTTGTCCAGGTACCTTTGACTAGTTGTACAGTGAGGATGACTTGTTGTCAAGGTACAGATGACTAGTTGTCAGGTTACAGATGACCAGCTGTCAGGTAAAAGATCACTAGTTGTCAGGTTACAGATTACTAGTTGTCTAGTTAGAGATGACAAGTTGTCTGGTCACAGACGAATAGTGTTCTGGTTACATACGACTAGTGGTCCAGCTGGAGCTGACTAGTTGTCCAGTGAGGATAACTAGTTGTCAAGGTACAGATGACTAGTTGTCAGAGAACAGATCACTAGTTGTCTGGTTACAGATGACAAGTGTCCAGCTAGAGATAACTAGTTGTCCATGTACATATGACTAGTGGTCCAGCTGGAGCTGACTAAGGGCCAATCCCAATTCTACCCCTTTCCCCTCCCCCTCAGCCCTACCCCTATGATATGCGTGTTCACGAGGCTTAAGGGCCATCCCAATTCTACTTTTTGAATAGGGGTAGGGGAAAGGGGGAGGGCTATTTCACCCCTTTCAGCGAAGTCTGCATCGATGCTCCCTAATCTCAATAGGGGTAGGTGGAGTTTTGCATTGGCCAGAAAAAAAACAACATGGTGCCCACCAAGCAGTCGCACAAATGTAAGCTTGCTTTCTGTTTCTGTTTTTTTCTATTTAGAAAGCTATAAAAAGTGCATTTGCTTCACTGAAATTTATAGATATACTAGCGTGACAGTGTCCCAGTCATCGATTAACGTTTTAGTGCTGAGTAGCTCCATTTCCGATTGTAAATTTGTAACTTCTGAAGAGCACTAATCACTGTATTACTGTCATCTTTTATCATGTTTTTAACATATTATGTTTGACACAGGGACCCCCGATGAATCCCGACTTCTGATTCAGTTTAGAGATGAAAATGAAGAAAAGTTTTTGAAATCAAAATACAGCGCCAAAACACAATGGGAGTAAGCTATAGTATTTGTCTAAGCTATAATATGTCAGTAATAAATATATATGTATTACTTTAGGAAATTCATAAAAGAAAATGACTTGGATGGGGAAGTTACAGCCCAGCAAGCTTCAAAAAGGTGGGAGAACCTCAAAAAGAAATATAAGGTAAATAATAATACCATTAATAAAAACAAAAGTAATTTCTAATGTAATTTCGATCATTCCTAATATCCATAATTTTGTGTTGTTATAAGACCTGAAACTTGCTCTGGCACAGGGGAGGGGGAAACCACTGCTGCAAATTGGCCTTATTTCGAAAGGGGTATCCCAATTCATAGTGCTGCAAAGATAGCCCTAGCCCTCAGCCCTATTCTAAAAGGGGTAGGAGAGTGACAGGGGTAGGGCCAAGGGCTGAGGGGTAGGGGAAAGGGGTAGAATTGGGATTGGCCCTAATTGTCTGGTTCCTCCTGCCGTAGCGGCGTTCTCACCTCGATGTTCTTCTCCTTCCTCCTCTCCTGCTCCTTCTCCTGGGCCTGCTGTCTCTGCTGGATCTGGTCCAGGGATGCTGGGGTGAAGCGCCTGAAGACCTCGGTACCGATGGGGGGCAGCAGGTGAGCCATGCTGACATCCTGCAGAGCGACCCGAAGCCCTCTGCGCTCTCACTTCCTGTTCGGGGCCAGAACCACATCCGGGACTCAGATTGGGCAAACACTAAGATGAGACGATCAGACTCTCCTCCTCACATCTGGAGAACAGCTGTGGACACTGGACGGTCTCAGTCTCGGGAGACGGACGGTCGATCAGATGCTTCTTTCAATGCCAACTCCTTTAGCGCTCTGAGAACAGCAGCCAGACGTGGGTTGGAAGGTATTCTATTGATATATGGTCTGTGTTTGTGAAAAAGTGTCAGGAACATCAACTGATTCCAGTTTCAGGTCAAGTCAAAAGTTGGTCTGAAGTTTTTATTCAAACGTTCGACTTTCAGTAAATCCTTTTAGTGTCTGTCATCGTAAAAACTCTGCAGCCTCGTGTTTCTGCAGCTCGCGTCTGTTTATTTCTGAATGAAAAACTATATTTGACTGCACACACACACACACACACACACACACACACACACACACACACACACACACACACACACACACACACACACACACACACACACACTTGCCAGTCTCTGGTGTCTTGGAAGTTGCCAGGGTTGGCCCCGCCCCCACGTTGCCATGGCAGCAACAGCTGTTGGGAGTCATCAGTTTGACCCGGGGGTGTAATGTTACTGTGAGTACGATGACCCCCCCGACACACTCACACACACACATGCACACACGTGCGTGCGCACACACACACCTCATTCCTGTCAGTGTTCCTACATGGTTTTCTTTCAGCCCCTCCTCACCTCCTCTGATCAGCCGCTGACCTCCGGTCGTTCAGCTGGTTCCTGGTTACAAACAGTCTCCAGAGTTCTCCGCCTGTTCTCCAGAGTTCTCCACCTGTTCTTGAGTGTTCTCAGTCTCAGTTCTCCTCCTGCAGAGACTGGAACAGATGATTTGGATTAAAGGTTCTGCATTGCACTGGTCTGGATCGTACTAATCAGACAGTTTCCACTTGGTTCCTGTTAATGACTTCAGCTCAGAGTAGAGTTCAACACGGAGTTCCACAGGGTTCTATCTTAAGAACTATAATCTTCTAGGAGTACCATAACTACTGAGAAGAACCTGGAGTTACTTTAGACCAGAACTAGAACCCCTAAGAGGAACCTGCAGTTCTTTAAAATCAGGACCAGAACCCCTAAGATTACCCTTTAGGTACTTTAGACCAGGACCAGAACCACTGAGAGGAACCTGGAGTCAGAGCAGGAGATTTCTGAAATTCCTTTTAAAGTCTCTAAAATCAGGAACCAGTTGACTCAGAGTGACTGGGAGGAATTAATCCTTCACTCGTTGCCTCCGGAGCAGATATTTCTGATTATTAATCCAAAATTCATCCTTTAATGTAACATTGAACAAACTGATCCCGATTAAAACAAGAATGTTTGAAGAAAACACCAAAGCCATGACAAAACAACTGAAGACGTTCTATCTGAAGTGATCCTGATGACAATGGGTTTTTTTTAAATTAAGTGAAGATAATTGATGAGTCTAAACAGCTTTAAAGACCAATTACTTAAAATATGCGGTTTGAGAATGTGAAGAACCTGTTTGGAGAGAAAACTGCATCTGTCAGATCAGTGACTGGAGGTTCCCACAAATATTAAGCTACAGGCAGCTAAATACAGCACACACACACACACACACACACACACACGCTCAGTCTTGTATTTCTATCCTTGTGGGGACCGTCCATTGACTCCCATTCATGTCTAGCCCCTAACCCTGACCCTTACCCTAACCCTAACCCACACCACAACAAAGCCTAACCCTAAAGAAATGTTTTTGCACTTTTACTTTTTTCAGTAACAACAACATGGTCAGAAAACACTGTTTCTCCTACTTAGGACCGGAAAAAAGGTCCCCACAAGGCACGTCGTTCCACGTTTGCTATCCTTGTGGGGACATTTGGCCCCAACAAGGATAGAAATACGAGAACACACACACACACACACACACACACACACACACACACACACACACACACGGAGTATCCAGATGACAGCATGCCTGATGGCTGGTGCAGCGACGGCTCCATCCACTGCACCACAGCAGCTCTGCTGTTCGTCACACACATACGTATCACAGAGTTCACACTCAGCTGGAGCTCAGCCACACTTCAGCAGCTGGACACACACACCTCTGACACACACACACACACACACACACACACACACACACACACACACACACACACACACACACACACACACCTAACGCGCGCACACACACACCTAACGCGCGCACACACACACACACACACACACACACACACACACACACACACACACACACACACACACACACACACACATCTAACGCACACACAGGAAGAGACAGGAGGTGAGACAGGAAGTCAGATAGGAAGTGAGACAGGAAGTCAGATTGGAAGTGAGACAGGAAGTTAGAAAGGAAGTGAGACAGGAAGTGGGACAGGAGGTCAGACTTGAAGTGAGATAGGAGGTCAGACAGGAAGTGAGACAGGAGGTCAAAAAGGAAGTGAGACAGGACGTGAGAAAGGAAGTGAGACAGGTGGAGAGCCAGGAAGTGAGACAAGACGCCAGGCAGGAAGTGAGATAGGAGGTAAGACAGGACGTGAGGCAGGATGTGAGACAAGAGGTCAGAAAGGAAGTGAGGTAAGAGGTGTAAGATTTTCAGCTGTTGTGATGGCTCTTACAAGCCAAGGACAGCCAGCAGATCTGAGAACAACAAATGAACAGTCCAGAGTCCTTCAGAGAGCTTCCATTTATTCTTAACACCAGGACACAGTGGCAGCATCTCCCCTCCACAGTCAACAGGCAACCCTGGTGTGTCTAACCACATCCCTTAAATAACTAGGAAGTAACCACTGATGTGAAACTCAGAGGGTTATGCCAAATTACATTGTCTGTAATTTAACTTGTGCTATTTACAATTAAGCATCCTATTTACAACATTCAACACTCACTCTATGAACAGCAACAAACAGTCGTATCTTCCCTATCTTCCCGTATCTTAAGTTATACATTTAAGTTCCCTTTAAACCACACATTGCAAATCCCCAAGTGAAACCTCCCCTCCCTTGGGCTCCACCTGGGTCAGTCCAATAAGGGTGATGATGTGCAGCTGGCCTGCACTCACATGGGCACGCCTCCATGCCAGTGCCCCAGCCAATCAACTCAAAGAAAGAGAACTGGTCAGAAGTCAACACAAACAAATGGATGTGAAAACTAAATAAAGATCCAATCTTCAGTTAACACAAAACCATCTGTAAAAGGAATGCACTGTATAAACCTAAATGAACACCTAAATAAATGTGTGAAGACAGAAACTAAATGAAAAGGTACATAATAGAATGTGGGTAACAAAATACACCTGATCAGTGAGGACAGGCTTGGAGCTTCCTCACATTTCCTCCCCCTTCGGAAGGCGCGACCTCCTGACCTTGGGACATGAAGTCCGCGACGGTGTTCTGCTTCCCAGGAACATAGCAGATGGTGAACTTGTATGAAGAGCCAGAAACCATCTCGTTATGCGACTGTTGGTGTCCTTCATGGATTCCAGCCACTGCAACATCCGATGGTCAGTTTCAAGGATGAACTTCTTCCCCAGAAGATAGGACTTGAAGGAGTCAATCACCCACTTGATGGCCAAACACTCCAGCTCCACCGTGGAGTACCGAGTCTCTCGTGGGAACAGCTTCCTACTCACAAAGGCAACTGGCTTCCTGTTCTCCCCTTCCCCTTGCAGGAGGACTCCACCAATTCCCCTGTGAGAGGCATCGGTCTGAACAGTGAATGGCAGATGGAAGTCTGGACTCTGAAGAACCTGCTCATGACACAGGGCTTCCTTGAAAATCTGGAATGCCCTCTCCTAGTCCTCCCCCCAGATCCACTTCCCCTTGCTGGTACTGGTGAGATCAGAAAGAGGCACAGCACAGGCTGAGAAGTCCTTGATGAACCGCCTGTACCAACCCACCAGGCCCAGAAAGGAACGGACCTGCTTCCTTGTGGTTGGCCTCCCAGCCGCTCTCACAGCCTCCACCTTGTTCTTCACAGGCCGGATCACTCCATTGCCCAGGATGTGGCCCAAGTACTTCAGTTCCATCATGGCCAGAGAACACTTTCTTGGGTTCACCGTCAGGCCTGCTTGTTTGATCCGGTCAAGAACAGCTTTCAGATGGCCCAGATGTTCCTGCCACGAGTCGCTGTAGATGATAACATCATCAAGGTATGCCGCAGAAAAAGACTCCATACCTGACAGAACCTTGTTCATCAGTCTCTGAAATGTAGCTGGAGCACCATGGAGTCAAAAAGCCATCCTGGTGAGCTGCCACAGCCCATGAGGTGTCCGGAAGGCGGTGAGAGGCTTGGCAGCTTCAGTAAGCGGCACTTGCCAGTACCTCTTGCATAAGTCCAGGGTACTGATGAACTTGGACTGGCCCACCCGCTCTATCAGGTCATCAAGCCTGGGCAAAGGAAAGGCATCATATCTTGAATGTGCATTTACCTTCCCGAAGTCAATACAAAACCGGATGCCCCATCTTTCTTGATGACCAGAACAACTGGGTTGCTCCATTCACTGGTGGAAGGCTCGATCACTCCCAGTTCCAGCATGACCTCAACCTCCTCCAATAAGATTGGAATCATCCTTTCCGGGATCTGGTACATCCACTGCCTGACAGGGGTGCTGTCTGTCAGCTTGATGTCGTGCTGTACCAGTCCCGTAATTCCCGGTTTCTCCTGGAAGAGGTCAGGGGGAATGACAGCTCCCAGTTCCTGCTGCTGTGTAGGAGAAAGGTGGGACAGATCAATTTGGGCAGCTGAAGGCCTGCCTGGGGTAAACTCACCCTTCTCATCTTCCTTTACTGCCTGGATGTAAAACTGGGGGCTTGTGGGTGGATTCCGAGTCTTCCACTCCTTCAACAAGTTAATATGAAAAGTCTGCCTTGGATTTCTTCTTTCCGGCATCTCTATCTCATACACAGTGTCACTTTGTTTTCTTCGGACTTTATAGGGCCCCTTCCATTTTGCCAGTAGCTTATTGTCAGAAGATGGTAACATCAAGAGAACTTCCTGACCTGGTTCAAAGGCCCTCTGCCTGACAGCCCGATCATACCAGGTTTTCTGCTCACGCTGTGACTTCTCCATCTCGTTTCTCACCAGCTGCGTCATCTGCTCCATCCTTTCACGCATTTTGAGGACGTAGGTGAGGATAATGGTTGCTGTCCCTGCCTTCCCCACAATCCAGGACTCCTGCAGAACATCCAGAGGCCCTCTGACCCGCCGACCATAGAGAAGCTCAAATGGCGAGAAGCCCGTGGATGCCTGTGGGACCTCATGGTAAGCAAAAAGAAGGTAAGGCAGCCATTTGTCCCAGTCCTTGCCACTGGTTGAGACAACCTTCTTTAGCATGCTTTTCAAAGTCCTGTTGTACGTCTCCACAAGGCCATCAGTCTGTGGGTGGTAAGGGGTGGTCCGGATACTCTTAATATGCAATAACCGATACACTTGTCTGAGAGTGTTTGACAAAAAGTTGGCCCCCTGATCCGTTAGGATCTCTGAAGGGATGCCTACTCTCAAAAAAAGCTGGAGAAGAGCATAGGCTATCTGGCAGTCTCCCATGGAGGCGTGGGTTCAAATCCCACTTCTGACACCAAAATGTAAGATTTTCAGCTGTTGTGATGGCTCTTGGAAGCCAAGGACGGCCAGCAGATCTGAGAACAACAAATGAACAGCCCAGAGTCCTTCAGAGCGCTTGCATTTATTCTTAACACCAGGACACAATGGCAGCATCTCCCCTCCACAGTCAACAGGCAACCCTGGTGTGTCTAACCACATCCCTTAAATAACTAGGACCCAACCACCGATGTGAAACTCAGAGGGTTATGCCGAATTACACTGTCTGTTATTTAAAGGAATACTCCACCCAAAAAACGATTTGGCCTCATTTTCTACTCACCCTCATGCTGAGAAACACTCTGGAGCACTTTTTTGACGTTTCAAATGCAGTTGGAGATGTTTGGGGATTTTCGTTGTCAACAAACAGGGACTGACAGAGCCCGACAGAAAAAATGGTCCATAAAATCCACAAAACGTTCCCATTTTCCTTCATACTGCTCGTCCGCTGTAATCCAAGTGTCCTGAGCGCGTAACGTCCATAATTAATTCTTAACGAGGTCATTTAGTACATTTTAAGAGCCCAAACAGAGCGCTCTCACACAGCTCCATTGCATGTCTGCGCGCGCACCCTGAACTACGGAAGCCGCGGCAGACCAAGCCAGACGCTTTCGCGCTTTCAGCGACTACTTTTCTAAATTGCAAGCGTAGAAGAAGAAGTTCCGCTGTATATATTCTGCTGTGAGTAACCAAGCTGTGAACAATCACAAAAGTGACTGGCTACTGTTTTAAAGCTTTGAATTCGGTGTCCTGCTGAAAGCGCGCAAGCGTGTTGCTTGGTCTGCCGCGGCTTCCGTAGTTCAGGGTGCGCGCGCAGACATGCAATGGAGCTGTGTGAGAGCGCCCTGTTTGGGCTCTTAAAATATACTAAATGACCTCGTTAAGAATTAATTATGGACGTTACGCACTCAGGACACTTGGATTACAGCGGACGAGCAGTATGAAGGAAAATGGGAACGTTTTGTGGATTTTATGGACCATTTTTTCTGTCGGGCTCTGTCGGTCCCTGTTTGTTGACAACGAAAATCCCCAAACATCTCCAATTGCATTTGAAACGTCAAAAAAGTGCTCCAGAGTGTTTCTCAGCATGAGGGTGAGTAGAAAATGAGGCCAAATTGTTTTTTGGGTGGAGTATTCCTTTAACTATTATTTAACTGTTATTTAACAGGAGGTAAGACAGGAAGTGAGAAAGGAAGCGAGGCAATCGGCTAGACAGGAACTGAGATGGGAGGTGAAACAGGAAGTGACACAGGAATTCTTAGGACAACCTCTACAAGGTATCTCTGGATATTCATTGGTTCTTCACGGATAGTTCCAGTCCAGCACACAGTCTGCACTTTCCTGCCCCCCGGTGGCCAACATGTGGTTCTGCTCACAGGGCGTCTCTGAATGAGACACGTCTCACAAAGAGAAACGTTCTGCCCAGTGGAACGATAGTGTTGGTTCTCTGACGACATGCTCCATCCTACCAGCACATCTGGATCACCCTTAAACACATCTGGATCAGCCTGTATCAAACACACACTGTCTCTCCACAGTTCTCATGCATCTGGATCAGCAGAACATTCTCTGTGGTCTTCATGTATTTGAGTTCTCCAGGAACCGATTCTCCTTTGGAGTCTCATTCTGCTGGACTGGAGCTCTCCATGGTTCCTCTGCTGAACAACAACACTTCCAACATGCGAAGAACTCCATAGCAACAACACAACAGCTCCATGTGGACTGAGTGGTCCAGGTCAGTCCAGGTCAGGTTCAGGTCAGTCCAAGTTAATCCAGGTTAATCCGAGTCAGTCCAGGTCAGTCCAGGTTAATCCAGGTTAGTCCAGGTAAATCGGGTTCTGGATTGGACTACCCTCTACCCTGTGGGGCGTTTGAGATGGACTCTCCAGACGACCCTGGTGTGTTTCAAGGCTGCGTGGATCTGCTGGCATCGCCTGAGACCGTTCTGGAGGAGCACCTGAGGACAGCCACACTCTTCAAGGCACCTCCGAAAACCGCACAGAACATCGTCGGAACTCAAGACCAGCGTTCTCCAGGAAGGAAAAAAGCACGGACTGTCTTGCTATTCGAATGTTTCTGACCGCTGCCATGAAAGCATGCGAAAGATCACCGGACCGATTGTTCATCGCTTTGGTGATAAAAGGCTCCAGTATGGTCGTTTTTGAAAGAGTGGCTGTGGGATGTGAACCTGTGCTCCTGATCAGGGACTCGAGTCCTTCTCTGCCTGAGGAACACACAGAGCAGCAGCAGCAGCAGGAAGAGCAACAGCAGTAGCAGTCAGTAGCAGCAGTAGCCTTCGCAGGGAAGCTTCAATGCTGCAGTCCTGCTTCCAAGACAGCCAGCAGGTGTTTTTAACACCTTCGTTAAAACTTATTGACATGTGACGATGCCGGGTCTGATGTTTCTGCGGTCCTCGGTGTAATCAGAGTCACACGTCTGTCTTTATTCTGCTGAATTCTGATCCCTGCTGAGGAAGACAGACTCTGGTCTCCTCCTGTGAGAGAATTTGACTTTCTTTACTCTGGTCAGGTTTGTTCCTACTGTGGAACCATTCTGAGCCACAGAGCGGTTCTCTTTCACCAAGAACCTCCTCACAGCCTCTCTGCTGCAGCGAGACATGTCAGAGCAACACACTGCTCAGGTCCCAGATTAAGGAGTGGAAACAGGTCCAGCTGAGAACGGAGCTATACAACCCCCCCCCCGCCCCGACCACCACCATGACCCATGTGACGACCCCTGACCTATGACCCCTGACCTTTGACCTTAACCAGGCTTTCTGACCCTGGCAGCACATTTGGCTCCAGAACGGGATTTTCACTGAACCCTGCAGTGTGTCTTCTCTTCCGGAGCCCAGTGTCAGAAAACCTGGTCAAGGTCAAAGGTCAGGGCTCAATTTCCAGATTCTTTGCTAAAGTTCTGAAATGATCAAAAACCACTGCAGAGTGTATTGTTCTTGGTCTGCTGATGGAACAATCAGCTCAGTCAGATGAGCCCTAGCTTCACAGTCAACATTAGCGCGTAGCTAGCGAAAGCCGCATCCTGTCCCAGAGGGGAGGGGAAGTGGGCATGGCCAGACAGAGAAGCAGGCTCAGAAACAGCTTGTTATGAAGAAGGCTTATCAGAGTCACTTTTTAGACCGCCGAAACTCCCAACAAAGGATGAATCTGGGGCGAACAAACTTTATGTTTTTGGGCTTCTGAGACCGATATGATGTGACTGAAAAACAGCATAATATGGGACCTTTAAGAGCTTAAAACATCTTTCCTGCATCGTCACTTTACTGCGGAGGCATTGTCTCGTGCTCGGCAGGGTGGGGATGGGTCAAGTTCGGTAGTAGTCAAGCAGTTTATTGCCAAAATTGTGATTGTTTGTTTTGTGCAACACAGAGACAAGGCATAAATATTACCATGAAATAATTATTTCACAGAGAACGGATATCTTTCTGCTTGGTTACTGAAAGATACGCGATGTGGAAGAGAAGCACCTGGAACCCCCTCCAGACGACCAGCGCAGACCACAGTCTTTGTATAAATGGTAGGCGGAGCTCACGTGACATCACCCATTAACTGTATATAAAAGATGGGCTGAGCTAACGAGATGTCACCCATGATTCATGCTAAACTTTAACTCCTAAAATCAGATCAACAGACGACTGATATGAAGCAGGAGGTTCTCCAGGACGCCGCTCTCAGCTGTTCTGTCCTGACGGAGAACATGTTCTGTAGTGAAGCTGAGAGACAGCAGCTCTGCAGAACGTCTGTCAGGAGAACCTATTTCCCCTCAGTCACCAGCAGCTGATGAAGAACAGTCAAAGGCTTAATGGAACGTAGCGGAGCTTAACGGAACGTAACGGAACGTAACGGAATGCTGCTTCTGAAGCATGATGGGAAATATATTAACAAAAGATCAACTCATCTCCACCAATCAGTGTGTCAAACATCCTGGAGAGTCAGACTGCAGCAGAAATCTGATCAACGCGCGCACACACACACACACACACACACACACACACACAGACACACACACACACACACACACACACACACACACACACACACACACACACACACACACACACACACACAACACAGTAAATCACAGTAAAGTAGTAAAGGAATGGTGGAAACGATTCTTACTGTTGCTGCTGCCAGTTCCCTCAGTTTGGAAGTGGAGGTGTGTATGTGTGTGTGTGTGTGTGTGTGTGTGTGTGTGTGTGTGTGTGTGTGTGTGTGTGTGTGTGTGTGTGTGTGTCACTCACATGTCACTCAGCCTCTTGTGTTGTTGATAACCCACACGGCGCCACACGCAGACGGACGGAGACGAGTCGCATTAACGTCGTCTTACATCGGAGTCAGTCTGTCCGTTTAAAGAGGAGAACCAGGAGAACCAGGAGAACCAGGAGAACCAGGAGAACCCTGTAAACAGGAAGCGCAGAACATTTCAATCAGGTCCTGTTCTCTCTGAATCACATCTGTCTCCTCAGGACAGTGTTTCTACAGTATCCCTCCAGATCACAGACTTATCAAACGAGACCACATGACTTTTATTTGTAATGGTCATTTATCTCTGGCTGTAAAGTTTTCAGAGGCGTGTTTCAGATGACGTACTTTGAAATCACTCCTTAAAAATCACCAGTACCAGTGCTGCAAGAGTTCAGAGTGAAGCTTGATCATTTTAAAACTCAAAGAAACAAGTCACAACAGCAACAAGTGTCTCCATCAGGAATTTTATTGTTCTCGAAAACTGAGAACAGAACGATGCCGAAAAATACATGAAGTGAACAAAGTGTTCAAGGACTATCAACTGAAAATCAAACTCAAAAAGGGAAATGGGTAAAAAAAAAAAAAAAAAAAAAAAAAAAAAATATATATATATATATATATATCCTGAAGCAGGTAAAAAGTAAAACGGTGAAAAGATGCTTCAAACACAACGAACCTGAAGTGTGATCAAGGGCAACATTGAAAACTTTCTGAGAATTCTAAATCTTCTAACACACGCGCGCACGCTCACACACACACACACACACACACACACACACACACACACACACACACACACACACAGGTTATCAGTGTTAATGTTCCAGCAGAGTGTTATGTTGTGTCACACTGATAAATAAAAGTCTTGCTTTTAACGCACCCTGTGTGTGTGTGTGTGTGTGTGTGTGTGTGTGTGTGTGTGTGTGTGTGTGTGTGTGTGTGTGTAACATTAGATAGCAGAATGCTTTTGGACGTGGTCGGTCATGATGGGTATTTCCGTTCTGGCTCTGAGTTTTAGCCGAAGTGAAAGACGTAGAATGACAGAACAGCTGCTGCAGTCCTCCTGCAGACAGGGGGCGCTGCAGTCCTCCTGCAGACAGGGGGCGCTGCAGTCTGCAGACAGGGGGCGCTGCAGTCCTCCTGCAGACAGTGCTTCTGCAGGACTCCATATCGATCTGGGCAGTAGCAGTAGAGCTGGGATTTCTGGCTCTTTGAAGGGAGCCGGCTCCTGAGGATCCGGTCATTAGAAAGAGCCGTTCAAACGACTGGCTCCCTGACGAACGTCACGTGACTCCATTAGAGACACCAGCCTCATTAGTTTAGAGTCAATCCATTATTTTCTGACAGCTGACACGGTTACTGTCAGTAATGAGTTGTTATCTGGTGCTTTAATTTGTTTAATGACACAGATTTAAGAGATGTTTTTCTCTGACACACATTACATTGTGGCTACCTTGCACATTGTCACCTGAAAAGAGCTTCAAAATGCTGCTACGTGTCCTTTAAAGATAGGTTAGGCGATGTTGTCCAAAAGCACTTGTCATACTGAGTGAAATGCTCCTTGCCCCCTGGGAGGCGTCAATACATTATGTGCACGGAAAAAGGTGCGGAAAAAATATGACAAGTGTAGCGGCCAAAGGACTGTAAAAACTCCGACCAATCATAAGGCACAGACCGCTCTTAAGAAACCAATCAGATTGGTTTCATCAGTCCGACCAATCAGATTTGCAGATGTTGAAATCAGACTCATAAAAGGTCTGACGCGGCTTTCTGTCTGGTTTTTAACATCTATCAGCAACAAGGGACGTGAAAAAAAGTCTTCAGTTAGTAAGGAAACCAGCTCTTCCAAAACACCGGCCTCCCTCCGGTTTCGAGACACTTCTCCTCAGCTAGTTAGCTGCTGCGTTCAGGTGACTGGAGCGAGCTGCGGAAAACTGAAACTCGTCGTTCACATGAAGGCAGCAGTGACAGCTGGACTCAGGAGACACTCAGGAGACACGTGAAGGAAGCGTGGACAATTTGCACAAAGGAACGGCTCTCAGACAGCTGTGAACCGGCTCTCGTCGTTCACTTTAAAGAGCCGAACGTCACAGCACTAATTAGCAGGGCTCCACGTGGACCATGTGGACCAGAGTGTCAGCAGGACCCAATGTGGACCATGTGGACCAGAGTGTCAGCAGGACTCTGAGACTCTGTTTGTGGTTTCCTGCTGGTCAGAGTGTCTCCTCAGGAGGTTTGATGGCCTTAAGTGTTGGTGTTGAATTTTGCTGTGTGTGTGTGTGTGTGTGTGTGTGTGTGTGTGTGTGTGTGTGTTTGTTGCCCTGATTGAGTCGTCATCAGCCGACTTCAGTTTCTGTGAAACAACAAGATTCAACACCGACGCTCTGCCAGGAGGATTCTGAGGATCAGGTTGCAGTTCAGATGGCAAAACATCAAACCTCCTGAGTCGTAACCTAACAGAGAGAGAGAGAGAGAGAGAGAGAGAGAGAGTGTGTGTGTGTGTGTGTGTGTGTGTGTGTGTGTGTGTGTGTGTGTGTGTGTGTGATGTGTCCCTCCAAGAAGTAACTACCGACTCGTCGTCAGATAATCCAGTTTGTCAGAATGATTAATAAGCGTCACTGCGACACTGAACAGCACGGTCGTCATGGTGATGGTGTGTTTCGGTGTGTTGGTTGTCATGGTGACGGTGTGTTTGGGTGTGTGTTCATCCTTCATGTTGTGTCGTCTTGTGCAGTTTGGTTCTTCAGTCAGAGAAAACTACAACATATTTCTGTTACTGTGCTTCATGACAGGTCAACGTTTCGGATCACAGACCCGAGACCATGCAGGAACCGACGACAGGATGTTCACTCTGAAGTGTTTACTCTAAGGTCATGTTTGTTTATTCTGAGGTCATGTTTGTTGACACTTCCATGTTTCCTATTTAAATGAATAATAGTAAATATTGATATTAAAGAGAGGAGAGCTGATTGGTCGGGAAGCGGAGCTTGAATCCTGTCAGACCTCTGATCCAGGACGTAACGTTCTTCAGACCAGGTCAGCTGTTCAGCGGAAGTTACCGTGATTTACCTGGTTAGTCGTTACCCTGCTTCACTGGACAGAATCCAGGGTGAACACCGATAAGCCCCGCCTCCTGGTGGAGGCCTCGGCCCTGTGGCGTGTGAGTTTGCATGTTCGCAGCAGGTGCAGCGAGCAGCTGCTGCGCCGGGCGAGAGTCGTCCGTCGGCAGCTGAGAGACGTTCAGCAGCTGGACGCTTGACGTCCGCCCGGATCGAAGCCTCCCCGCTGGACTGCAGCTGGCGGCGCTAATCTGATTAGCTGAACGCTATTTCTTCTGGCGGAGTGTTGACCTTTCGGCGTGACCTGGCTCAGTTAGCGGTTAGCCTGGCCGCGGCCGCACCGAGCTAATTTAGACCGCAGCAGTTGTTGGTGGCAGCAGTTGTTAATATGTGATCCCCGATCAGCTCGTTCGCCGCCGTCAGCCGGCCTATAAATACTGCGTCCCGCCGCCTTATCTTCAACTCTCACCTCGGGCAGCGCCGCGCCTCGCCACCTCGGACCCGCGGCCAGATTACGAGCCGCTCTCAAAACTGTGATCGTACGATCAGATTCGCCGACAGGAAGCAGCTGAGGGACGCCGGCTGTCTCTTCCTGTCACGGCGCTCGCCTCACACCTGATACACTCCTCACATTTCCCACTGATCGTTTCCACGTCGCCGCTGCAGCGGCTCGTGTCCCTCGGTGCTCCCTCATGCCTGGAAGCCAGTCAGCGCCTGGAATCCGGTCTGAACGCTGCCAGGATGCCTGAACCGGCACCGGCGGCTCGGTTTCACTGATACAAACCCTGGAGTCCGGGTGGGGGGGTCGAGGGGAGGCACAGCTGACTCTGAGTCAGTGAAGAGCTGAATCTCAGGAACATCTCGGACTGAACAGGCTCTGACAGCTGAGGCCTGGTTCTGCAGACCAGGATCAGGGACTGATTCAGTCTCATCCAATCCAGAACCAGACGGTTCAGGATGAATTCGAGACCAGGAGCGAAGGCAGGATTCATTAAAGCAGGTGACACTGATCCTGGATCAGTGTGAGCTCGTCATTTCTGAAACAGACCTGGCGATCGGTCCCAGAATCACAGATTCACCATGACGACCACAGCAGGAAGTTCCTGCAGACCTCCTGAACGCTCTGATACCTCATCAATACTCTGCTGAAACATCAGGATCCGCAGTGAATACAGGTCTCAGGGTCCAGACTGAATCCAGATCAGTGTCCAGAGAAGGGTTCTGTGAACAGGAAGTCCTTCAGCTCAACATGACTTCTTGATACGATCAGTTCATTGAAACTTACGCCGGGCTCACACTGGGTGCGGTGGGTTTCCAGTCTGGCTCTGGTATGGAATTGCCGCAGCACTGTGACTCACACCGCCTCTGGTGCATCTGCGGTCTGCTGGGGGAGGTTGCCAGATCCGTCACTCTTCCAGCCCAAAAAATATGAAACCCGTTTAACTCGATAGAAAGCAGCCCAAACCGCCATCTCTGTTGAAATGCACGTTAAAACTGTAAAACCGGATTTGCATAATAAAAACACATCACAAGCACAGAACCAATTCATCAACCTGCCTGACGGGTTCAAATAAGCCTGATTGTGCAGAAATCCGCCCAATCTGGCAACACAGAGCTGCTCTGGGTCTCCAGTGTTTTTTGTGCCATTTTGGCGCCGCTTGACTTTCCTGCAGTGACGAAGTACAAAACCGTTCATTCTTCTAAAGCGTATATTGACTACATATTCGCCCAGAAGAAGTCAATTAAAAAAAGGCAAAAACATGACACAGATTTTATTTTGAAATCACTTATTTTTGAACTCGTATCGAGTTTGCTTCCAGCACTCGATTTGCTTGTGGTTGGATCGACGCGGTAGGGCTACGGCATGTGAGCCACAGCATTGGTTTTAATGACTACGGATTAGTTGCGGTGTCCAGACCGGAGCCGGAACACATCCAGCATGACCCCAGCGTTATGTTTTAAACACAGCCTCTGTCAATAACCGCTGTGAGCATCAAGGGTGGGTCCAAGAGGCCCAGGAGGTCCAGGAGGACCAGAATGTCCAGGAGGTCCCTGTTTCTGAGGGTCTGATTCGGACAGTCTGGATTGACAGGTGGATTCTCTGGAGTCCTGCTGGAGGACCGACTGTAGGCCTGCCAGCTGTTCTCCTCACACCGTTTACAGACCCTCAGAGGGTCCAGACAAAGAGCAGTCAGGTCCAGACACGACCAGGACTCAATGCAGGACCAGGACCCTGTGCAGCAACAGGGCCCCAACAGAAAAGACCGTTGGCCTCCTGAGGTCAGCTTTCATTGTTTCCACCAGCTGAGGGTCAGTCCTGACAGGACCAGGAGAATCTGGACTGGGACCAGAACCAGGACCAGGACCAGGACCAGGACCAGGACCAGGACCAGGAGAATCTGGACTGGGAGTGGTGACATTCTGGAGGAACACATCGATCAAACTATTTGTCTACTGAGCATGTGCACAATCAGCGTTCTCTCCAGCCTGTGTATGGAGGACGTCTCTGGAACGTCTCCAGGTAGTGTTCCCAACCGGTTCCCTGGAGACGGCGCTGCAGTTTTCAAGAAACTGAGTATCAGTGTGGAGAACACCGTTGTCAAGTAAACAGACTCAAAATGAGACCAAAGTTTTACACTGTGACATGAGAACGTGGTGCAGACCCGCCTCTGTTCTGCAATTCACATCTGGAAAACATCTGTCAGCTCCTCCTCCTGTCTCGATACAAAGACCAGTGTGAACAGCTGATTGTCTGAGTCCATCCGAAGGGAGGATCCTGATTGGCTGACTGTGGAGTCCATCTGAATCGAGGCTCCTGATTGGCTGACTGTGAAGGACTTTACCGGTAACAGATTTGGTGATCGGATCGCCATGGAAACGAACACTGGATCCTGAACAAGCAGAGACGACCCCGATCTGGGGATCTGTTGACAGCGGCACTGAGACACCACATCAGTGGCGTCCGGCCGGGACAACACGACCTTTGACCTTTAGAAATCGGCGTGTCGGTGAGCCGTTTCAAACTGCGTCTGGTTTCAGCTCAGCGTCAGAGCGAGTGTGTGAAGACAGAGCGGAGAAACGCCAACAGCCTGAAGGATCAACCGTGAGGACGAGTTCAAGAGTCTGATCACACACACACACACACACACACACACACACACACACACACACACACACACACACACACACACACACACACACTGCTATGATTCCTAGAGACTCCCACGTTGGAAATAATTGACATGTTTTCTCTCAAATGTAAATATTTTTGTATCATAGTCTTGACAGAAACTAAACCAACTGATAAAACAGAAGAAACCAAGTCAATAACCAGCCTGAAACTGAGAAAACAGCAAAACCTCAGTCAATAATGAGTCTTAGTCTAAAACTAAAGTCAACTGTTGAATTTCTGAACTCTTCATTGAACTGAATCTGAGTCGACAGTAACGTCTCATCTGAAGGAGAACCGAGTTCAACCAGTTCTGAGATTTGACTTTATCCTTCCAGCAGGTGATCAGTAGTTTCTGCAGCTTTTCTCTGTCTGCAGCTTAAACGTTCTGCGGGAAGAAAGTTTAACGTGTCGATTTCCGTCTAAGAACACAGCCGGACGGAACGCCGAGCTCTTACCTGCTGCCGCCCGTCCCAAACCCTGCCGTAAACATCCCAGAGCGCTCGGCGTGCTCACGTGTGTGTGTGTGTGTGTATGTGTGTGTGTGTGTGTGCGTGCATGTGTGTGTGTGCGGGACTACCTGCCTGTCTCGGTGTCTCTGGGTTTCTGTCTGTCTGTGCGTGTCTCACTCCGTCTGCCGTCTTCTGGCCTCGCCTTGCTTCGCCTCTGACTGAAACTTGAGAGGTCAGGTAGTGTGTCATCACACACACACATACACACACACACACACACACACACACACACTCGTCAGTTCCTGTCAGAATAAACACCTGCAGCAGTCGAGATCATATATTAACTACATTCACATGAAATCTGATTTACACAGGAGCCCCCCCCCGTGTGTGTGTGTGTGTGTGTGAGTGTGTGTGTGTGTGTGTGTGTGTGTGTGTGTGTGTGTGTGTGTGTGTGTGTGTGTGTGTGTGTGTGTGTGTGTGTGTGTGTGTGTGTGTGAATGGTCATTAACCTGATTTCACACTATCACATGTCTCCTTTGGGGAAATGGATAAACGAGTCTGCAGGATGCAGGAAGTCCAGAGACTGATCCCCATGAGGGCTACGTGCATGTATCATCACACACACACACACACACACACACACACACACACACACACACACACACACACACACAGTGTGTTGCCTCAACTCTTCTCGACCTGCATGACTTTCTGTCCAGTGAAGTGGAGCGGTGTGGCTCCGCCCCCTGCTGGTCACATGGCAGCAGTGCAGGAGGAGGCGGAGCTTCTCCTGCAGCTGATTCTGGCCTGAAAACCGGCTCAGACCAGTTCCTGTTGGAATCAGCGAGCAGTGCTGGTGGTGTCCAGTCTTCCAGACGGTGGTCTGAATGACCTGCAGTGGAACTTCTTCCCACCAGCTGTCACACCACTGTCCCCTGTGGACCCCCCTACTGCCCTGTCCCTTGTGGACTCCCCTACTGCCCTGTCCCCTGTGGACCCCCTACTGCCCTGTCCCCTGTGGACCCCCTACTGCCCCGTCCCCTGTGGACCCCCCTACTGCCCTGCCCCCTGTGGACCCCCCTACTGCCCCGTCCCCTGTGGACCCCCCTACTGCCCTGCCCCCTGTGGACCCCCCTACTGCCCCGTCCCCTGTGGACTCCCCTACTGCCCCGTCCCCTGTGGACCCCCCTACTGCCCCGCCCCCTGTGGACCCCCCTACTGCCCCGTCCCCTGTGGACCCCCTACTGCCCTGCCCCCTGTGGACCCCCCTACTGCCCTGTGGACCCCCCTACTGCCCCGCCCCCTGTGGACCCCCCTACTGCCCCGCCCCCTGTGGACCCCCCTACTGCCCCGCCCCCTGTGGACCCCCTACTGCCCCGTCCCCTGTGGACTCCCCTACTGCCCCGTCCCCTGTGGACCCCCCTACTGCCCCGTCCCCTGTGGACTCCCCTACTGCCCCGTCCCCTGTGGACCCCCTACTGCCCCGTCCCCTGTGGACTCCCCCTACTGCCCCGTCCCCTGTGGACCCCCCTACTGCCCCGTTTCCTGTGGACCCCCCTACTGCCCCATCCCCTGTGGACCCCCCTACTGCCCCGTCCCCTGTGGACCCCCTACTGCCCCGCCCCCTGTGGACCCCCTACTGCCCCGTCCCCTGTGGACTCCCCTACTGCCCCGTCCCCTGTGGACCCCCCTACTGCCCCGTCCCCTGTGGACTCCCCTACTGCCCCGTCCCCTGTGGACCCCCCTACTGCCCCGTTTCCTGTGGACCCCCCTACTGCCCCATCCCCTGTGGACCCCCCTACTGCCCCGCCCCCGTGTGGACCCCCTACTGCCCCGTCCCCTGTGGACCCCCCTACTGCCCCGTCCCCTGTGGACCCCCCTACTGCCCCGCCCCCTGTGGACCCCCCTACTGCCCCGTCCCCTGTGGACCCCCCTACTGCCCTGCCCCCTGTGGACCCCCCTACTGCCCCGTCCCCTGTGGACTCCCCTACTGCCCCGTCCCCTGTGGACCCCCCTACTGCCCCGCCCCCTGTGGACCCCCCTACTGCCCCGTCCCCTGTGGGCCCCCTACTGCCCCGCCCCCTGTGGACCCCCCTACTGCCCCGTCCCCTGTGGACCCCCTACTGCCCCGCCCCCTGTGGACCCCCTACTGCCCCGTCCCCTGTGGACTCCCCTACTGCCCCGTCCCCTGTGGACGCCCTACTGCCCCGTCCCCTGTGGACTCCCCTACTGCCCCGTCCCCTGTGGACCCCCCCTACTGCCCCGTTTCCTGTGGACCCCCCTACTGCCCTGTCCCCTGTGGACCCCCCTACTGCCCCGTCCCCTGTGGACCCCCCTACTGCCCCGTCCCCTGTGGACCCCCTACTGCCCCGTCCCCTGTGGACCCCCTACTGCCCTGTCCCCTGTGGACTCCCCTACTGCCCCGTCCCCTGTGGACCCCCTACTGCCCTGTCCCCTGTGGACTCCCCTACTGCCCCGTCCCCTGTGGACTCCCCTACTGCCCCGTCCCCTGTGGACCGCCCTACTGCCCCGTCCCCTGTGGACCCCCCTACTGCCCCGCCCCCTGTGGACCCCCCTACTGCCCCGTCCCCTGTGGACCCCCTACTGCCCTGCCCCCTGTGGACCCCCCTACTGCCCTGTGGACCCCCCCTACTGCCCCGCCCCCTGTGGACCCCCCTACTGCCCCGTCCCCTGTGGACCCCCTACTGCCCCGCCCCCTGTGGACCCCCCTACTGCCCCGTCCCCTGTGGACTCCCCTACTGCCCCGTCCCCTGTGGACCCCCCTACTGCCCCGTTTCCTGTGGACCCCCCTACTGCCCTGTCCCCTGTGGACCCCCCTACTGCCCCCGTCCCCTGTGGACCCCCCTACTGCCCCGTCCCCTGTGGACCCCCTACTGCCCCGTCCCCTGTGGACCCCCTACTGCCCTGTCCCCTGTGGACTCCCCTACTGCCCCGTCCCCTGTGGACCCCCTACTGCCCTGTCCCCTGTGGACTCCCCTACTGCCCCGTCCCCTGTGGACTCCCCTACTGCCCCGTCCCCTGTGGACCCCCCTACTGCCCCGTCCCCTGTGGACCCCCCTACTGCCCCGCCCCCTGTGGACCCCCCTACTGCCCCGTCCCCTGTGGACCCCCTACTGCCCTGCCCCCTGTGGACCCCCTACTGCCCTGTGGACCCCCCTACTGCCCCGCCCCCTGTGGACCCCCCTACTGCCCCGCCCCCTGTGGACCCCCTACTGCCCCGCCCCCTGTGGACCCCCCTACTGCCCCGCCCCCTGTGGACCCCCCTACTGCCCCGTCCCCTGTGGACCCCCCTACTGCCCCGTCCCCTGTGGACCCCCCTACTGCCCCGTCCCCTGTGGACCCCCTACTGCCCCGTCCCCTGTGGACTCCCCTACTGCCCCGTCCCCTGTGGACCCCCTACTGCCCCGTCCCCTGTGGACTCCCCTACTGCCCCGTCCCCTGTGGACCCCCTACTGCCCCGTCCCCTGTGGACTCCCCTACTGCCCCGTCCCCTGTGGACCCCCCTACTGCCCTGTTTCCTGTGGACCCCCCTACTGCCCCGTCCCCTGTGGACCCCCCCACTGCCCTGTTTCCTGTGGACCCCCCTACTGCCCTGTCCCCTGTGGACCCCCCCACTGCCCTGTTTCCTGTGGACCCCCCTACTGCCCTGTCCCCTGTGGACCCCCCTACTGCCCTGTTTCCTGTGGACCCCCCTACTGCCCCGTCCCCTGTGGACTCCCCTACTGCCCCGTCCCCTGTGGACCCCCCTACTGCCCCGTTTCCTGTGGACCCCCCTACTGCCCTGTCCCCTGTGGACCCCCCTACTGCCCCGTCCCCTGTGGACCCCCCTACTGCCCCGTCCCCTGTGGACCCCCTACTGCCCCGTCCCCTGTGGACCCCCTACTGCCCTGTCCCCTGTGGACTCCCCTACTGCCCCGTCCCCTGTGGACCCCCTACTGCCCTGTCCCCTGTGGACTCCCCTACTGCCCCGTCCCCTGTGGACTCCCCTACTGCCCCGTCCCCTGTGGACCCCCCTACTGCCCCGTCCCCTGTGGACCCCCCTACTGCCCCGCCCCCTGTGGACCCCCCTACTGCCCCGTCCCCTGTGGACCCCCTACTGCCCTGCCCCCTGTGGACCCCCCTACTGCCCTGTGGACCCCCCTACTGCCCCGCCCCCTGTGGACCCCCCTACTGCCCCGTCCCCTGTGGACCCCCTACTGCCCCGCCCCCTGTGGACCCCCCTACTGCCCCGCCCCCTGTGGACCCCCCTACTGCCCCGTCCCCTGTGGACCCCCCTACTGCCCCGTCCCCTGTGGACCCCCTACTGCCCCGTCCCCTGTGGACCCCCTACTGCCCCGTCCCCTGTGGACTCCCCTACTGCCCCGTCCCCTGTGGACCCCCTACTGCCCCGTCCCCTGTGGACTCCCCTACTGCCCCGTCCCCTGTGGACCCCCTACTGCCCCGTCCCCTGTGGACTCCCCTACTGCCCCGTCCCCTGTGGACCCCCCTACTGCCCTGTTTCCTGTGGACCCCCCTACTGCCCCGTCCCCTGTGGACCCCCCCACTGCCCTGTTTCCTGTGGACCCCCCTACTGCCCTGTCCCCTGTGGACCCCCCCACTGCCCCGTTTCCTGTGGACCCCCCTACTGCCCTGTCCCCTGTGGACCCCCCTACTGCCCTGTTTCCTGTGGACCCCCCTACTGCCCCGTCCCCTGTGGACCCCCCTACTGTACTGTACACCAGATGCATATAAACTGAAGCAGTTATCGGAGTTTGATGAGAAACAGATAATTTAACTGAAGTATTCCTGCTTGCAACTGTAATAAGTTCAGCAGCATAAATACACGATGGAAATCAACGGGTCATGGCACTGAAACGAGGCTCTGGACGTTTCTTTTACTGATTGCATCAACATCAAAATCACCATAAACCTGAAAAGAGGTCCCACATAAATACATTTAGCTTCCAGTCAGAAAAGCTACAAAAATATTTTGTAACTATGTTCACACAGGTTTTTTTTCTGTACAGTAATAAACACAAATAAGAGGTATCAAAAAACATGGACAGCAAAAACACTGCTTCATGTCCAGCAGAATTTACACTATTTACACTGGGGTCACACTTTTAACTCTTTATTTTTAATGTTTTATCAATCAGATTTGTTCAGTAACCCAAACACAGATGTACAGAAACTGAGAAGCAACAGCACAGTCCTCCACTGTTTTGTTTTTCCTATTTTGATATCCATCAAATGAAGTGAACAGTCTTGGGAGTTTCTGGAAGGAAAAATGATGACAGGTAAAAAAGTGCGCTGCGTTCCTGGACTGAGTCCTCTAAGCAGGGTTAGCTTGGTACTGCTCACTCCGGAAGCTTCTCCTGGCTCCTCCCTGGACAGTCTGTGGAAAACTTTCCCTTTTTGGCGTGATGTCGGCGGTTTGCATCTGGACTTTGATAAATCTAGAAGATGGAAGGGAGAAGTTTCACCACTAAACTGAATCTGCACTAATTTAAGAGAATAACAACTTAAAACAATTCATCATATCCATCAGAAGGTGTAAACACACATACTAACATTTAAATCAGGGAGGATATTTTGGTTTGTTTGATTTTGGAATTTAAACTGAGCAATAGTTCTAAAATGCACTGTACACAAAATATTAATAATCTGTCACCATCTGACTGAACTTTAATATTTTAACATTTTAAACACCCTCTACTTCTACCTCATGCTTGCCTCTCTCTCTCCTTCCACCTTGTCTTCATCCTCTTTCTCTCCTTCCACCTCATGTACTTCATTTTGTATTTCTCTGACCTAGAAAAAATTGTATTATTTCTGTAAGATTCAAAGTAAATTTAAAAGGTTACCCTTTACAGAAACTGAATCAATATTCAGTGTGTTGATCAGCTGTAATGTGTGGATCTCTGTGTCTGTGTTTTTATGCCAGCAGGACATATGGGCCTGGTTTCAGTTCGATTCGGTGGGTTTTCAGCAGAAACACGTCCTCTTTGGACTCTGATTTTTCCTCCTGTGCTCGTCTTTTCAGCCTGAAGCAGAGCTCACACTCTCACACACACCCAGCCTCCGGGCGGATTATGAAGACCTTGTCTGCGCGCCTGAAACACTAGATGGTGGTTTTTACCTCTTTCCTCGTTCCTTCCTCCTCGACTCTCGACTGGCTCTCTCTCACTTTGCGCCCATGTGTTCGTGTCTCTGCCATCACAAGAGTCCTTGTGCTGCATTCACATCGGACATCGGAACTTCGTGCTCGAACTGCTAGATTTTAGAGTTCATTGCTGGCAGTTGGGGTGGCGGTTGGGGTGGCAAGGGTTCATATTAGGGTGGCATTTGCCACCCGATGCCACCCTGGTAGATCCGCCCATGTAGCCAGCCTCAACCAGCTCTCCAGTCCGCTTCCATGACCCACCTTGACCACCCGCCGCTCTGCCTGTCTCCTGGAAACCTCCCTTCCCTCCGCTGCTCTGCTTGGAGCTCAGTAAAGCTCTCCATTGGAATTCTACGGTTGGAGTGAAACTGCTGCCCTCAAGAAATTTGTTATAATAAACACCATCCTGACCTGCACGTCTGAATGCGCTCACTTTCCTGCACTTGAGCCTCAGATCCACACCATGTAACATCCTCTACTAAGGCCTTGATCCTGGTTGTGTTGAAGCCCCGGACTTTGTGGTCCACATCTCCCCGGAGCTCTTTATTTCTTTACTTGGTATAAAAAAAATGCCAAACAACTGACTTGAGATTAATATTGTTTATTTCAGAATAGCCAGCTGGAATATTCAGTGTGCTGAAACGAGTGGGGATAAACACACAGTGTCTTCCTCCTCACAAGGATCACAATCTTTCATGTAACAGACTTTCTATTCCATTTTCTTCTGGGCTGATCCCATCATATCAGTCTAAAATTGTGTGTGTGTGTGTGTGTGTGTGTGTGTGTGTGTGTGTGTGTGTGTGTGTGTGTGTGTGTGTGTGTCGGTTTTAATACCATGGTAGGTGAAATAGCTGGCAGTCAATCCTCAGTGACGTAGCCCCGCCCCCACTCAGTACATTGTGATCTCAGACAGGATCTTTCACCAAATCCAAGGCGTGTGTGACAATGTGTGAGCATGGGTAAACTGGTCTTTAAAGGAGGGGTGTTATGTGTTTTTTAACCTTTTAGTTTCAATCTACAGCACACTCAAGCAACAGCTTTGCCCAAAGTTGGATGGTGAAAGCTGCATGTGTCCAGAGGTGTCAAGAAAGTACATTCCCATGCCATGTTTTCCATGTACCCAGTCAGTTCTCGAAGAGCTGGGCTGATTGTGATCACCTGGGCCCAGAACTGTTTGTTGCAGGTGATTCAAATCAGCCCAGCCCTTTGTTAACTGACTGGGCACAACAAAAACATGGCATGGGAAAGTACTTTCTTGACGCCTCTGCATGTGTCAAAAAAACTTAAATCAAATTTGCCTCTGCATCAGGCTGCCTCAAATGACTGGAAATGAGTCCCTGTCTCTTTAAGAAGCTCCTCAGCTTAGTGACACGCCCCCCTCAGAGCATTCATCTCAGCAATTTGCGGTGTATTTCCCCTGCCCCTGAGAGGGGCGGGGGAAATACACGGAGGAGCCGTGCAGACTATGTCAGAGCTGGGGAGGAGCTATGCATTATGGGAAGAGCAGTGCAGAACTGAGCGTTTCAGCTCTCAACATGGCTGCCAGGGGGAGATTCAGGGATTGCTCAAATATGTGTGAATGGTTCAGGAAACAGCTCCATCAGTAGCAGCTGGTGAAGCGGGGCGCAGGTGGTGGGAGAGCTTGTTTCGTTCGCCTAGACCGTCAGCGGCGGGCGGTGCGGCGTTAATTCACTTCCGCATTGGTGGAAGCGCTCGTTTCCATACCCGCGCATTCCAGGCAGTCAGTGTTGAAGAAACCAGTTTATTAAAAATAATCGTTGCCTACCTGTTGTGTAGTTTGGAATGCGCCTTGAATGCGCGGGTGTGGAAACGAGCGCTCCCACAGTGTTTTTTTTTGCTACTCCTTTTATAACTCTCTACAAAGATCTGAATGAGGTTGGAGGGGGCATCTGCTGGAGTACATTGTACTTCATTCACATAATAATGACGAAGCTGGAGGTACCTGAAGAAGTCATGTTTACCAAGTCCAAGTCTGCATGAAAGGGTTTGGAATTTATCCATCTGACCTTTAGATATAGTAAATTGCACATTGTTAATATGGATTTCCATGTATTATTACACTATGCACACTTCTTATCAAACTATAGAAATTCCCAAAACAATGTCCGCAACTAATCCATTTAAATGTAATCCTAATTTTGGAGAAAAAAAAAATCTTTGTACTGGCTGTCTGTTCAGTTGATTCTGTGTTGTGAATGTAAGTCTATCTATATAATCTATAAATCAATCAGTAAATAAATCAATGTATTTTTGACGTGAATCTTCATCATCCTTAAAACAATTGCCTTCATTCTGGAGTATATACGTGTGAATGCAAGAATATATATGACTATATATAAGCAGTAGCAACGGAAATGTACGACCTCATCCTACTTGTCTTGCTGCATCCATGGATATACAAGTTCACCTGGTCCATCCTTGTCCACGTAGCGGCCTTCTTCAGTATCAGAACCTCTGGGCTCAGAGGGAGATACCAGCGGGGCAATTTCAGTCATTTGGTCCTTTGGTGGTGGGTCTAGAGAATCTGATTTGTCAGGCGGTGGTGGGTCTAGAGCATATAATATGTCACGCGGTGGTGGGTCCAGAACATCTAAATTGTCAGGCGGTGTTGGTTCTAGAGCATCTGATTTGTCAGGCGGTGGTGGGTCTAGAGCATCTGATCTGTCAGGCGGTGTTGGGTCTAGAGCATCTGATCTGTCAGGCGGTGGTGGGTCCACAGCATCTGATTTGTCAGGCGGTGTTGGGTCTAGAGCATCTGATTTGTCAGGTGGTGGTGGTTCGAGAGCATCTGATTTGTCAGGCGGTGTTGGGTCCACAGCATCTGATTTGTCAGGCGGTGTTGGGTCCACAGCATCTGATTTGTCAGGCGGTGTTGGGTCTAGAGCATCTGATTTGTCAGGTGGTGGTGGGTCTAGAGCATCTGATTTGTCAGGCGGTGGTGGGTCCACAGCATCTGATTTGTCAGGCGGTGGTGGGTCCACAGCATCTGATTTGTCAGGAGGTGTTGGGTCTAGAGCATCTGATTTTTCAGGTGGTGGTGGTTCGAGAGCATCTGATTTGTCAGGCGGTGTTGGGTCCACAGCATCTGATTTGTCAGGCGGTGTTGGGTCTAGAGCATCTGATTTGTGAGGCGGCGGTGGGTCTAGAGCATCTGATTTGTCAGGAGGTGTTGGGTCTACAGCATCTGATTTGTCAGGCGGTGTTGGGTCCACAGCATCTGATTTGTCAGGCGGTGGTGGGTCCACAGCATCTGATTTGTCAGGCGGTGGTGGGTCCACAGCATCTGATTTGTCAGGCGGTGTTGGGTCCACAGCATCTGATTTGTCAGGCGGTGTTGGGTCCACAGCATCTGATTTGTCAGGCGGTGTTGGGTCTAGAGCATCTGATTTAAGAGGCGGTGGTGGGTCTAGAGCATCTGATTTGTCTGGAGGTGTTGGGTCTAGAGCATCTGATTTGTCAGGCGGTGTTGGGTCTAGAGCATCTGATTTGTCAGGCGGTGTTGGGTCCACAGCATCTGATTTGTCAGGCGGTGGTGGGTCCACAGCATCTGATTTGTCAGGAGGTGTTGGGTCTAGAGCATCTGATTTGTCAGGCGGTGTTGGGTCTAGAGCATCTGATTTGTCAGGCGGTGTTGGGTCCACAGCATCTGATTTGTCAGGCGGTGGTGGGTCCACAGCATCTGATTTGTCAGGCGGTGTTGGGTCCACAGCATCTGATTTGTCAGGCGGTGTTGGGTCCACAGCATCTGATTTGTCAGGCGGTGTTGGGTCCACAGCATCTGATTTGTCAGGCGGTGTTGGGTCTAGAGCATCTGATTTGTGAGGCGGTGGTGGGTCTAGAGCATCTGATTTGTCAGGAGGTGTTTGGTCTAGAGCATCTGATTTGTCAGGCGGTGTTGGGTCCACAGCATCTGATTTGTCAGGCGGTGTTGGGTCTAGAGCATCTGATTTGTCAGGCGGTGTTGGGTCTAGAGCATCTGATTTGTCAGGTGGTGTTGGGTCCACAGCATCTGATTTGTCAGGCGGTGGTGGGTCCACAGCATCTGATTTGTCAGGCGGTGTTGGGTCCACAGCATCTGATTTGTCAGGCGGTGTTGGGTCCACAGCATCTGATTTGTCAGGCGGTGGTGGTTCGAGAGCATCTGATTTGTCAGGCGGTGGTGGGTCTATAGCATCTGATTTGTCAGGCGGTGGTGGGTCCACAGCATCTGATTTGTCAGGCGGTGTTGGGTCTAGAGCATCTGATTTGTCAGGCGGTGTTGGGTCTAGAGCATCTGATTTGTCAGGAGGTGTTGGGTCTCGAGCATCTGATTTGTGAGGCGGTGGTGGGTCTAGAGCATCTGATTTGTCAGGAGGTGTTGGGTCTAGAGCATCTGATTTGTCAGGAGGTGTTGGGTCTCGAGCATCTGATTTGTGAGGCGGTGGTGGGTCTAGAGCATCTGATTTGTCAGGAGGTGTTGGGTCTAGAGCATCTGATATGTCAGACGGTGTTGGGTCCACAGCATCTGATTTGTCAGGCGGTGTTGGGTCCACAGCATCTGATTTGTCAGGTGGTGGTGGGTCCAAAGCATCTGATTTCCCCGTGTTGAGGAAGACATCCAGGTTGTGCTTGGAGACCACCTGTGGGAGTCTGGACATCTGGAAGTTGTCTGATTGGACCTTGAGGAGTCCAGTACTCAACTCTCTTTCTGTAATCGCAGCTCTCTGTTCCCGTTCACCTGTACTCCAGCATGAACTCAGATATGGAATTAAAGCAAATATAATTTTTAAAGCAAAGAACACAATTAAAGCAATCATCAGAATTAAAGCAAAGATCACAATTAAAGCGATGACCATAATTAAACCCATGATCAGGAAATCCATGATTCTCATTCGCCTCTCCTTCCATTTCTTCTCTCTTTCATTTTCCTTCTTCCTTTCTTCTTCCCTCTTCCTTTTTTCTTCCTTCTCCCTTTCTTCTTGCATCCTTATCTCGTCTTGCATCATCTCTTCTTGCCTCCTCTTTTCTTCTTTCCTCCTCCTTTCTCCTTCCCTCTCTCTTTCTTTTTGCCTCTTGCTCTTGTTCCTGTCAATAAAAGTAGAGAAGGTTTGTTCAGTCAGATGTCAGCTGACTGGAATACAGTAGACCTCTGTAACTCTACTGTAACATCTCTCTCTCTCTCTCTCTCTCTCACACTCTCGTGGTGCATGCTGGGTGTGGGCGGCGGCTGGAGTGTGTGAGAGCGTGGTTTGTGTGGTGTGGCTTTTTTGCTTGTTTTTTCTGTTTGTTTAGATTCTTAAAGTTCACTTTCACTGTAGTTCATTAATGACAGAGCACATTTATTTGTTTTATATCATTTTTAGGTTACTTGGTGGGTTTTGCGGTCTGTTTGGGGGTCTGGCTGCAGCCATGACCAACCTCAGACAGCTCACCCGCAAACACGGGGTCTGGGTTGTAGCCCAGTTCCCCTGCAGCGTGGAGGACGTGGCCCTGGCTGCGAGGGAGAAGGTGGGCTACGATAATGTGAAGTCGGTCGCGAGGATGAACAGCGTCATGGTGATTTTTTTTTTGGACCAGGTGGAGCAGGCCAATGCTGTGGTGGAGTCAGGCACTACACTCGCGGACAGGTTCGTCCTGTCCAATGTCCCTCCCTTCGTGCCAGATGAGCTTCTGACCCGTGAGCTGTCCAGATTTGAAAAAGTGTTTTCCTACGTGAAGGACATCCTGTCTGGATGTACTGGCAGCAGTAAGACACTCTTTTCCATATTCAACAGTATTATCCAACTCTCTACACCCCCTGCAGCCGCCCCGGCCCTGTCCCCTCTTTCCCCCCCGTCACTCCTTGTTGGGGACAGTAGCATCAGGAATATTCGCTTTTTTAACGGCATCATGCAGTGTATTCCTGGTGCTACTGTCCCCACGATCCTCCACAGACTCCCAGAGCTCCTGCAGTCCCTCCCCTCCACTGTCCACCGGGTCATCGTCCACGTCGGCACTAACGACACGGCCCGGCGGCAGTCGGAGGTCACCAAGCAGGATTTTAAAGACCTTTTTAACCTGTTGGAGAGCTGTGGAAGGTTGGTTTTTATCTCCGGACCTTTGCCGACCTTCTCCAGGGGCGCTGAGCGCTTCTCCAGACTGCTCAGCCTCAACACCTGGCTTCAGCGCTCCTGCCAGCCTCCAATTTTTATTTCCCTGACAATTTTAACCTTTTCTGGAACCGCCCAGCTTTTTATCACCCAGACGGACTTCACCCGAGCACGCTGGGCAGCTCCATTTTAGCAGGTAACATTCAGCAAGCAGTCCACACATCCCCCACTGACCGACTACCTGGAAGCCTCTCCCATCCACCACATGCCACACACACCAATCACACACCTTCACTGTCCCCGGACACACCACACACCATCCACAGCATCCCAGTTATCATCTCCTCCAGACACCACATCCCTCGGACTGTTTTTAAACAACAAAGGACTCTTTTATCAGTTAAACTTCACCGAGAGCGCACATTCAGCCCGCCCACCAACACTAATATGGTGCTGCTGAATGTGCGCTCTCTCTTAAACAAATCTGTTATTATTAATGGTTTTATTTTACACAATAACTTCGACAGTCTGCTTTTAAATGAGACACGGCTTGGCAATGATGCACCTGTTATCCTCACTGAGGCTTCCCCACCAAATTTTAACTTTTTATTTTCAACCAGATAGTGTAAGAGGGGTGGAGGGACTGCTTCCATTTCAAAAAACTGGTAACACTTTACTTGAAGCACCCGGTACAACACATTATAAGTAGTTATAAACACTCATACATGATCACAATGCTTTATAACTCACTATACAGCATAGGGTTAGGGTTAGGGTTAGGTGCTGGCATTGTGATCATCTATGAATGTTTATAACTACAGCTACACGTGTTATAATGGTATTATAATGCTTTATAAATGTACTTATAATGTGTTATACAGGGGGGCTTCAAATAAAGTGTTACCAAAATACTCAATGAGTGAGTGTGCAGTAGCTTTTAATAGTCTTACCTCCTTTGAGCACCACGCCTTTGTTTTTAGCAGTCCCCCGATCCTGTGTTTAACAGTCTACAGACCCCCTCAGTACTCCAGTCTTTTTATTAGTGATTTTTCAGAACTTTTAACAATAATTCATTCTAAATATAGTAGAATTTTAATAACTGGTGATTTTAACCTACATGTTGACGACATCTCGGACTCTATGTCCAGAGAATTTTTGAACCTTTTAAACAGTTTAGATTTTAAACAGCATGTCACACAGCCAACTCACAGCAGAGGACACGCCCTGGACCTGGTTCTAACCCGGTCTGTCCATCAGTGTGTCCTCTGTTGTTGATCTGGCTGTGTTTGACCACTTATGTGTGTTTTTTAACATCACCAGTTGTAACCAGCAGGAAGCCCCGGTGAGAACAGTGAGGAGACGCTACCTTACTTCTGAAGTGGCTGCAGATTTTATAGAGATCTTACAGAGCACTCCTGCTGTGATTTTACCTGCACCTTGATTTTATCGTTGACAATTTTAACAGCAAACTGAAGTCCAGCCTGGACTCAGCTCCATTTTTAACCATAACAATCAAGGACCATTCCAAACCCCTGTGGAGGAAAAACGGTACAATCATCAAACTGAAAAGAAACTGCAGGAGTGCTGAAAGAAGGTGGAGAAAATCCAAGTTGACTGTACATCAGCAGACTCTACGTCAACAACTCAAAATCTACAATAATGCAGTTAAACAGGCTGAACTTCCCACTTCTCTCAACTTATTTCAGAAAATAAAGACAACCCCCGGTTCCTCTTCTCCACCTTCAACATTTTAACCGGCACTGATTTTAACAAAGCTTTAAAGGAGCCAACACACACTCTCTGTGAAGACTTTACAGACCACTTCAGAACTAAAATCATGGACATCAGGTCCAGCCTTTTACCTCAACAGGTTTTATCAGTGAACACAGCTGAACCGTTGTCCATGCCTGAGGAAACACTGGACAGTTTTGACCTGGTTGATGCGAGGACTCTTGGTCGAGTTTTCTCCCAAGTAAAATCAACAACCTGCCTTTTAGATCCCATCCCCACACCGCTTTTTAAATCACTTTATGGATTCCTTGAGGAACAGATTTTAGATATCATGAACTGCTCTCTTCAGACGGGTGTCTTCCCCACTGCCTTTAAAACGGCGGTGGTGAAGCCCCTTCTGAAGAAGAGCAATTTAGACCCCAATGTTCTTAATAACTACAGACCAGTATCCAACTTACCATTTTTAAGTAAAGTTTTAGAAAGACTGGTTTTTAACCAAGTTAATGACTTTTTAATGATCAATAACATTTTAGAAAGACATCAGTCTGGTTTTAGAGTGAACCACAGTACCGAGACGGCCCTTTTAAAGATTTTAAATGATATCAGGTGGAATTTAGATAATAAAAAACTCACAGTGTTGGTTCTACTGGACCTGAGTGCCGCCTTCGACACAGTAGACCATCACATTTTTTAATAAATAGATTAAGTCACCTGGTGGGCCTTCTGGTACTGTTCTTAACTGGTTCAGTTCTTATCTCACAGATCGATGTTTTTATGTAAGTTTGGATACTTGTTCCTCAGGAACCCTTGAAATTAGGTGTGGGGTTCCCCAAGGTTCAATTTTAGGTCCCATACTTTTTAATCTCTATATGCTTCCACTTGGGGACGTCATCAGGAGACACAGCATCAGTTTCCATAGTTACGCTGATGATACTCAGCTGTACATCGCCGTGTCTCCTGGTGACTCAGGGCCAATAAAAACCCTTTTTAACTGTATTTCAGACATCAAGTCATGGATGCAGTGAATTTCCTACAGCTCAACCAGGACAAGACTGAGGTTTTAGTTATCGGTCTCGAAGGTCAGAGAGAGAAAATTTTACCTAAATTATTAGATTTTAAACCAGCACAATCAGTTAAGAACCTAGGTGTGATTTTTGACTCTGAGCTAATTTTTATTCCACACATTAAAAACATAACTAAGATTGGATTTTATCATCTTAAGAATATAGCCAGAGTCCGCCCGTTTCTCTGTCAGGCCAGTACAGAGGTGCTAATGCAGCTTTTATCTCCTGTAGATTAGACTACTGTAATGCCTTGCTCTGTGGCCTTCTCAAAAAGAACATTTCAAACCTACAACTATTACAAAACTCAGCCGCATGCGTGCAGTCTCTTATTATATATATATATATATATATATATATATATATATATATATATATACACATATATATATATATATATATATATATATATATATATATATATATATATATATACACATATATATATATATATATATATATATATATATATATATATATATACATATATATATATATATATACACATATATATCACTTCTGGTTCTGTCAATTTTTTTTGTGTTGGTTGTCGGCTCTGTTTTGGTGTTGTCTAGATTTGGGTTTGGGATTGTTCCTGGTTGCGTATGGTGTGTCGACAACAGTTTTGTATTGTGAATTTGTATATAAGTTGTGCCCCCCCCCCCCGACATCCCCATCCCGTTTCCCTTTCTCTTGCTCTCTGAGCGTTTCCATCCCGGTCCTGTCCTCAGCCATGCCGGATGCCAGTTTTAAATAAAGGCAGCAGCAGGATAAGATTCAGTCTCTTCTTGCTGCTAACATTAAAATCTGTTTGGATAGTAAAAGGCTACAATCATACAACATTGCATGCCCCAGCTGCCGAACAGGACAAGAAAAAAAATTCTCTTATTAGTTTTTAAATGTATTAATGGCTTTGCGCCCTCTTATTTAACTGACTTGTTTTTATCCTATTGACCCTCGCGGGCCCTGAGGTCCTCTGGCAGCGGCTTATTGTGTGTTCCAAAAGCAAAAAGAAAAACCCATGGCGAGGCGGCTTTTAGCCACTACAGCCCCCTCCTGAGGAACAGCCTGCCGTAGAACCTCAAGACTGCAGAGACTGCTGATATTTTTAATGGGAGGTTAAAAACACACCTTTTTAATCTGGCATTTAATTGACCTTTTATAGTCCTTATCTCCATCATTTTTATTTTTTGTCATTTTTATTTCTACTTATCCTATTTATTTATTCTATTTTTATTATGTACTTCTAACTTATTTTACTTTTTTACTTTATAATCTTATCTTACTTATTTTCTATTAGCTTTGTATCATGTCTTTTTATGTTTTGAGCTGTTTAGCTCCAGTGTTTCCTGAGGGGGGTCCTTCACACCGGGAGTTGGTTCCGGTCCTCTGCTGGGGTCACTGCGCTCGAGTCCTCTGGTCCTGGTTGGCCTGGGGGTCTCAACACTTCGGTGTGCGGGTTCCCCTTGGTCTGGCGGGGTCAGGGGTCGAGCGCTGGGGCCCCAGTATTAATGACCTTCGCCTTCTCCTGGTGTGGATGGCCCCACTGGTAGTGTTTTCCCATGATGCTTAGTGCCATGCCATGTCTCCTCTGCTTTCCTGTGCGCAAAAAATTGGGATTGTGTCTGTGTGTGTGTGTGTGTGTGTGTGTTTGTGTGGTGTATACTTATTGATGGTGTGGTTTTTATTATTTTGTTGTTATTGCTGTTTTTTACTGTTCAGCACTTTGCGTTGTTTTTATTAATATGAAAAAGTGCTATACAAATAAAGTTTGATTGATTGATTGATTGACTGATTGACCTGTACTCTGCAGAGTCTTGTAACTCTCTCCTCCAGTTTTTTAATGACAAGGTCATCAAAATCCACCAACACCTTGGTTCCACTACCTCACCTCTTCCCTCCTCTGAACCTCTCCCACCATCTCACCTACAGCACAGCAGTAGCAGCCATAGACTCAGCCGCTGTGTGCCGGTATATCCTTCCGCGGAGCACTATGCTTGTGCAGATCTGTGTGTATCAAATGTTATTTTAGCAGATTGAAATGAAAACACGTCTTAAAATGTTTTATAACCATTCCGATTTACTTCACATGCTAATACGCCGTCCCCTGGACCACTGGAAGGATTATTTTGTCCACTTTCATCAGTCTGGCTCTGTCTCCTCTTCACCTCCAGCAGTTGAGCTAAGCTAACTACGATGCTAACAGCTGGGATCCAGCCACTGGACGCAGAGACACAAAAATGGTATTTATGAGCTTATCTCACTTTGTAAATGATAGGGATAGGGCATGGGTCCAAAATCTTCGGAGTATTCCTTTAAACAATATTTTTATCAGAGATGTTAGGCCAGGGAGTGCTTACTGGCATTTTAACTCTGTCTTAACCTTTGATAGAAGTTTTACGGAGGCTTTATTGTTTTTTTGGGAGGGTTTTAGACAGAGGGAGGGGGATTTTAGCAGCCTTAAGGCCTCAGTATGCTTCGCCGTCGCAGCGACTTCGTTCCTACGCCGGCAACCCTACACCGCCACTGAACATATCTTGCTTCTGTGTCAAGGGAACACCCTCCTCTGCAATTTCACCACAAAGCCGCTAGGCAGTCACAACAACAATGCGACTTCTTTACCTAGACACAGATCTATAGACATAGATTTCTAGACGTACATATCTAGACACACGTGCACTTACCAAACATATATGACATATCTGGCGACACCGGGCTGTGGTGAAGGAGTGGCATGAGCGGACATGATGAAATATCGGTAAAACTAATGAGCTTTTGGACAATTAAAGCCATTTTAGGAGCAGCTATACACATAGCCCCGTCAGCTAACAGTGCTAACACTGCTAAGTCCGCTAATGGGATGTGCGCCGCTCAATTTTGGATCTAAATTTCTCCCGAAGCACTGTTCGGATCAGAAAAGATTCGGGGTGAGTTCTACTTCATTCTATAAACGCAAAAGTGGACCAATCACAGTCCTCGACGTTCACATCACCACGCGTTGCCTCGATGCGAAGTCACAATTTTCAGGAGGTGCGCATCAAGCCCCGGCGTAGGCGCGGCGTAGGGTCCTATGCACACGGTGTAGGAACGGCATCGCTGCGACTGGGAAGCATACTGAGGCCTTTAGGCAGTCGGGGGACCACGGTAAGATGCAGATCAAACTCCTGTATCAGCAGCACACCCTCAATGTCACAAGCCATATCACCAGATCTATGAAGGATCGAGAGACTGAAATAGTGGAACTGGAACATCTAAGTGAGTCCACAGGAAATCAAGGTGATTTTAAAAACTTCAAAAGGAAAGAAATGGCTTTAGCTGACCTGCTGGACATTAAAGTGCAGGGCACACGGGTTCGGTCCCGGTACCAGACCATCACCGGGATGGATTTCTTTAGCCTGGAGAAAAAGACTGGACAGGGGAGAGTGATCCACGCATTGCTCTCAGACACGGGTGAGGAGATCACTGAACCAGGCCAGATGCAGAAGTTGGCGGTGGGCTTCTACTCCTCTCAATACGGAAGCGAGTTCAAGGAGGAGCAGGAGCTCCTGGAGAGGTTCCTGTGGGGACTGCCTCGTGTCTTCAAGGAGACCAACGAACAACTGGAGGCCTGACTGGACATGCAGGAGCTGCGGGCAGCCCTGCAGACGATGCCAACGGGCAAGTCTCCTGGGATCGACGGTCTCACCGCCGAGTTCTACAACGCGTTCTGGGACATCCTGTCCTGTCCGGTAGGGATGTCCTGTACGCCCACAATGAGTGTCTGGCCTCTGGTTCATGCCAGTGTCCTGCAGGAGAGAAGTCCTCACTCTGCTCCCTAAGAAGGGAAACCCACAGGACATCAAGAACTGGTGCCCCGTGTCCTTGCTCTGTGTGGATTACAAACTCCTGTCCAAGGTCTTGGCCTCCAGGCTGGGGAGGGCTATGGAGCAGGTCCTCCACCGGGACCACACCTACTGTGTCCCCGGCAGGTCCATGGTGGACAACGTCCACCTGATTCGGGACGTTTCGGAAGTCTCTAGTTCTTTGGACATGGATGCTGGTCTGATTTCAGTAGACCAGGAAAAGGCTTTTGACCGAGTTGAGCACAGCTTCCTGTGGAGGGTCATGGAAAGTTTTGGGTTCAGCATTTCATAGCTAAGATCCAGGTGCTGTACAGGGACATTGAGAGTGTGCTGAAGATCAGCGGCAGTCTGTGTGCTCCTTTTAGGGTGTGCAGAGGTGTCAGGCAGGGCTGTGCTCTGTCATGGATGCTCTATGTTCTCTCCCTGGAGCTCCTCCTCACTGAACTAGGTTCCAGTCTGCAGGGTCTGTTTTTACTGGGTTTTAGAGAAAGCATGATTTTATCGGCCTATGCAGATGATCTTATTGTTTTTATTAAGAATCAGGGTGACGTAGATGTTTTAGTTAATATTATTCAAGATTTTAATGTGGCATCAGCAGCAAGGATCAGCTGGGGGAAGAGCGCGGCCCTGGCTGTCGGTAGGTGGCATGGCGGTCTCCCAGTTCTTCCAAATTATTTAACATTTTCCGGAAGAACATGATGTTAGAACATCAGTGCCATCAAAATGTCGTTGCATGTTGCCTCAGTTCAACATTTTGATGGCACTGATATTTTAACACGGTCAGTAACCTGGACCTGGACTGTCTCTGTCACTGGCCAGCGTCCCACTCTGCCTCAAAACCTCCATCATTATCCCCATCCCCAAAAAGACAGCAGTGGACAGCCCCAACGACTACAGGCACATGGCACTTACACCTGTTCTGAAGTGTTTTGAGAGACTGGTCTCTCAGCACTTCAGAGCCTGTCTGCCTCCTATTCTGGACCCCACCAGTTTTCCTACAAGGCAAACCGATCCACAGAGGACACTAACACCACTATGGTGAAAGTCATCTTGAGTGGTTTAGCCCCTAGAAAGATGACGCTCATTTTGGCACGACCTAATTTGACCCTTTTAGACTTGTTTCAGACAGGCATGTCTCATATGGACACCTTCATTGCTAAAACTCTCATCTCAAGCCAAGTTCTGGTCAAAATATTGTTGTTACATCTTCAAGCCCCCTTCAAGGACATGATGATAGAAGATGTAACTGACAATATTTTGACCAGATTTTGGCTGAATCCCATTTCACCCCTTAGCCCTCCCTCTTGGCCCTACCCCTCTGTTTTGCGCGTTCACGTGGTAGGGGTGTCCCGAATGTCATTATGATGGAGGGGTAGGGGGAAGTGGTAGGGCTATGCACCCCTCCAAACGGAGATTCTCCCGAGGCACACTCCAAACGGAGGGGTATGACAGATTTCCCAGAAAGCCTTGCAAGATCTGCAAGATGGCAGAGTCCGCAACGAAAGAAGTTCATAAATGTAAGTATTCTCTCAATGAAAAAGGTTTCAAATGTAAGAAAAACATTCTTCGGCAAACAATTGTTGCATCTGCCTACGTCATCAGCAGCGACGACTAGTGATGACGTACGCAATTGTCGAAGGGGTGGCCCAATTCCAAGGGGTTTACTTTCAGCCCTACCCCTTAGCGCTCCGTTTCAAAGGGGTAGGGGCAAGGGGTAGGGCTAAGGGTAGGGCTAGAAAGAGAAATGGGATTGGGCCTTTGTCCTGAAATGCACATTTTAGCAATGGGGCGCTCATATGGGACACACCCATCTGAAACAAGTCTAAAAGTGTAAAATTCAGCGTCACCTAAATGGACGTCATCCTTCTGGTATGACACCATCTGGAAAACCCGGGCAGCCAGGTCATGATGCTATTCCTGGACTTCAGTCCAGCATTTAATGACATCGTCTGGGAGATCCTGGTCAAGAAACTGTCCCACTTGGGTCTCTCAACCAACATCTGCCTCTGGATCAAAGACTTCCTGACAAATCACCCACAGTTTGTCAGACTTAGCCCCCACCTGTCCAGCACCACCCATGCCTGCACCGGCTCTCAACAAGGATGTGTTTTGAGTCCCTTCCTCTTCACGGTCTACACATCCGACTGCTCCCCAACCTACCTCTCAAATGCAATCGCAAAGTTTGTGGATGATCCCACCGTGGTCTGAATTATCTCAGGGGGGAAGGAGTCTGACTACAGGGACGAGGTTAACAGACTGACTGCATGGTGTTAAGTAATAGGTCAGTGATGATCTTGTCTGCTCAGTGACCGGGAAATGCAGGTGAAGTCCAGTGCAGAGCAAAGGCCATGTAGGGGCTGACGGCACCGCCTCGCTGTCCTACACCGGTATTCACGGGCACACGCCTCTAGTCTCTGGTGCCCAGGTTCACTACCGGAGTAGCTGTGCTGCCGTGTTGCTGACTCACCGTCTCAGTTCTGCCGCCACAGTGTCGACTGCTTTCACCACAGCGACGACTGCAGTGCTGACTGCGTTCGCCACAGCGACAACTGCAGTGCTGATTGCGTTCACCACAGTGATGAATGCAGTGCTGACTGCGTTCACCACAGCGACGACTGCAGTGCTGACTGCGTTCGCCACAGCGACGACTGCAGTGCTGACTGCGTTCGCCACAGCGACGACTGCAGTGCTGACTGCTGTCACCACAGTGCTGACTGCTGCTGCCAAAGTGCCGGATGCTGCCGCCACGGTGCTGACTGCTGTCACCACAGTGCCGGATGCTGCCGCCATGGTGCCGACTGCTGTCACCACCTTGCCGGCTGCAGTCCTGACTGCTGCCACCACAGTGCCGACTGCTGCCGCCAAAGTGCCGGATGCTGCTGCCACAGTGCCGGATGCTGCCGCCTTGGAGCCGGATGCCGCTGGCTCGGTGCCGGATGCTGCCATCACAGTGCCGGACGGTGCCGCCATGGTGCCAGATGTTGCCGGCTCGGTGCTGGATGCTGCCGCCTCGGAGTCAGATGCTGCCGTCACAGTGCTCGTCCTTTTTTCTTGCTGATGTCTGGCCATCTCTTCTAGCATGTTCCTGTCAATAACAGTAGAGAAGGTTTGTTCAGTCAGAAGTCAGCTGACTGGATACAGTAGACTTCTGTCACTCTGCTGTAATATCTCTCTCTCTCTCTCTCTCTCCCTCTCTCTTGGTACCTGGGTTCTCCAGACACAGAAAGCAAACGGGTCGTTAGAGTTCAGCTTTTCTCTGGTTCAGTTGGCCAGAGCAAAGCTCCAGCAGTGCTTCTCCAGGCTTTCCTTAGTCTGCACACATCTAGTCTCTCCTATAGTGAGAGAGTTGTGACAACGATTACGATCATCTGCTTCCGCCATTTTTGCCCAGCAGTTGTCTCTGTATGTATGTTTTCCAGAGGTGTCAAGAAAGTACTTTCCCATGCCATGTTTCCATGTACCCAGTCAGTTCTCGAAGAGCTGGGCTGATTGTGATCACCTGGGCCAGAACTGTTTGTTGCAGGTGATTCAAATCAGCCCAGCCCTTGTTAACTGACTGGGCACAACAAAAACATGGCATGGGAAAGTACTTTCTTGACACCTCTGATGTTTTCATCGGTTCCTGGCCATGTTAAAACATCAGTGCCATCAAAATGCCGTTACATGTTGCCTCAGTTCAACATTTTGATGGCACTGATGTCTTAACTGCTGAAAATTTTTGTTCTATCCGAATTCGCCATGCCGGTAATTTGCAGCGTCATAATTCCTCTGCCTCCCATTTGCCTACCATAATGATGCAGTGGCTGAAGATGTTTCATAGGATTTTTATTAAATTATTTTTTTTTTTTTAATTTTAAACTGTGCCTTTTTACCAAACTAGTGATTATGAACAGCTTTCTTGTCAGTGGGTCTCTGGCTATCTGGCTATGGTTGCTGACCACCTTGGTCCTGGGGAGGGCGGGGGGGGGGGGGGGGGGGGGGGGGTGTGCTCCTAGCCTTGTCGCCTTGTCCTGCGTCAGGGTAACTGATGTCCTGTATCTTGGGGGCACGTGGCTGGAGCACTGGGGGGGTGGGGGGTGGGGGTGTTAGCCGCCTGAAAGTGGGGGATCATTTTCCTGATTTAAAATTTAAATGTTTTTATTTTTTCAGCCAGGCTGCATATGAGTAACGGGCAGGAGTCTGGCCTCACTGATCAGGAGGTTTATAGATTTAAAAGACTAGTGGCGCTTGGGTCCTGTTTTGAGTTTGTCTGCCTTCATGTTCTCCTGCCAAGTCATCTGCCTGCTCCTCATGTTCTCCTGCCTCTCTTGTTACTTCCCTAATGGGTTGCACCTTTCCTGCCCTCTATATAAGCCCTGCTCTCCTGATGTGTCTTGTTGGTTCCTTGTGGGTCTGTCCACGTGCTCTGTGTGTGTCCTGGCCTGCACCAGCTCAGCTCCTTCCTGAATCCTGCGTTCCTTAATCCTGCGTACCTGTATCCCTGCGTACCTGTTCCTGCAAATAAAGGACTTTCTGAACTCCAACCTGGCTGCCTGTGCGTGGTTCCTTCCATCCCGCACCCCGTGACACAAGGAGGAGCCGGACCTCCTGGAGGGGTTCCTGAGGGGACTGCCTCAAGTCTCCGAGACCACGAACAGCTGGAGGCGCCCTGCCTAGACATGTAGGAGCTAGGGCATTACACAAAAACGTCGACTCGTTGACTAGTCGACGTCCGTCACAGAAGCCACGTAAATTTGGAGGAGTTGACAAGTCCGCAGGTTATTCTTTCTCTCACCCGATCACCCCACGGCTCTAGCCTTCATCCAGCGCATGTGAATGCGCTCATGCCCTACTCCATGAAAACATGAGCGCAGCCCAAGAATGTGAGGGAAGATGACCCAGAGTAGGATTACTAAACTGAGTGTGATCTAAGAAAATTACAGCAATAAGGATTCATTTTATTTACCCTTTATCTTTAGAGGCTGGCGAGTTCTTTATTTTTTGTCTGAGTGGTGCCTATTGCGGTTCTGGTTTTACTTTCTATTTATTTTATTTTACGTTGAAAACTGTTTGTCTAAGTAATGTTCTGTAAAACGATGCAAGCAAGACCAGTATCAAATTATAATTTTCGACAGCACTGGGTTTTGATTATTTTGCTTTAAATTCATTTGGACAATGAGCTCTTTTTTTCCAAACATGTTGCGGACACGCAATGGGAGTGCGTCTTGCTGCCGGTTTAATTGCACTATGTGTTGTGCAGTTAAATTCAAAAGAAACTCAAGGTGTTAGCCTTTGTTTTGTTCGGGTTAAAATGTCAGAAGGACTGTTGATGCTTGTGTCTTGTTCGTGTTTGCGCACCACCGTGCTGCACGCCGTTTCTCCCATACTAAATTAAGGGCTCAGCTGTGCACGTTTCATGCAGGCGCACTGATCCATGCATCCTCGAGAAGCTTGTTCGGCACTCCAGACTGTTTGTCTTCTCCTTTATTACAGATTGTTGATAAAATATGAAGCACATACATTATCAATATATTATTATTTGGTATTACAATTCGTTTAGCCTTTTTTTCTGTTTCTGAATCGCAGTGGCGGCGTCCGAGCTACTAGGTACATTGCAGTGAATTTTAAGACAAGCTGCTCATTGCTGGACAGCTGTGTGTCCGTGTTGCCCCCCCCCTGTCAATGTGATGACGTCATCTCACATCACGTCAGCCTCACATTGTCGGCTCGACTTCGACTTTATTGAGGGATAAGTCGACTTGAAAAAAACTAAAGTCGTGAATGCCCTAGTAGGAGCTGCGGGCAGCGGTGCAGGTGATGCCAACGGGCAGGTCTCCTGGGATCGACGGGCTCACCGCCGAGTTCTACAAGGCGTTCTGGGACCTCCTGGGTAAGGATGTCCTGGACGTATACAAAGAGTGTCTGGCCTCTGGTTTCATGCCAGTGTCCTGCAGGAGAGCAGTCCTCACTCTGCTCCCTAAGAAGGGAAACCTGCAGGACATCAAGAACTGGCACCCCGTGTCCTTGCTCTGTGTGGATGACAAACTCCTGTCCAAGGTCTTGGCCTCCAGGCTGGGGAGAGCTATGGAGCAGGTCATCCACCGGGACCACACCTCCTGTGTCCCTGGCAGGTCCATGGTGGACAACGTCCACCTGATTAGGGACGTTTTGGAAGTCTCTAGTTCTTTGGACATGGATGCTGGTCTGATTTCAGTAGACCAGGAAAAGGCTTTTGACCGAGTTGAGCACAGCTTCCTGTGGAGGGTCATGGAAAGTTTTGGGTTCAGCATTTCATAGCTAAGATCCAGGTGCTGTACAGGGACATTGAGAGTGTGCTGAGATCAGCTGCAGTCTGTGTGCTCCTTTTAGGGTGTGCAGAGGGTCAGGCAGGGCTGTACTCTGTCATGATGCTCTATGTTCTCTCCCTGGAGCTCCTCCTCACTGAACTAGGTTCCAATCTGCCGGGTCTGTTTTACCGGGTTTAGTGAAAGCATGATTTTATTGGCCTATGCAGATGATCTTATTGTTTTTGTCAGGAATCAGGGGGACGTAGATGTTTTAGTTAAGTTTAGTTTTAATTAAAGATTTTAATGTGGCATCGGCAGCAAGGATCAACTGGGGGAAGAGTGAGGCCCTTGCTGTTGGTAGGTGGCATGGCGGTCTTCCAGTTCTTCCCCAAAATTTACTGGCCATGTTAAACATCAGTGCCATCATAATCTCATTGCATGTTGCCTCAGTTCAACATTTTGATGGCAGACCACGGTGGTGGTAAGGAAGACTTGGCAGTGTCTCCCTCCCTGAGAGTGCTGAGGAAGAACCACCTGGAAGAGAGGCTGCTGGTGACCTTCTATAGAGCCGCCACAGGGAGCATCTGGGTGTTCTGCATCAGTGTGGAAGCAGGGTGCTCAACTTCAAACCAGGAGAGCTGCAGAGGCTCATCAGCACAGCCTGAAGACCACTGGCTGCTTCCTGTCCAGCCTGGAGCTCAGTTCTCCACAGTGCTGAGATGGGCGGAGGAGAGAGCGAGGTGGAGAGAGAAGGAGGACCTGATCTGTACTGTATTCTATTGTACTCTGCTCTACTTTACTCTGCTGTACTCTGTGGTACTCAACACCAATCTATCGTACAACTGTGCTCTACTGTACTCTTCTCTGCTCTACTCCTGAGCATCAGTTTCCCCAATACACAGCATTCAGGATCACTTCCTCCTTTCCGTGGCGCTGGGCAAAGCTACTGTCCACTCCCCCCATGACTCAACTTCTCCGACTGCTTGGAAGAAAACTGCAGCTGCTCAGCTGACGTGTTGAATGTTGGACACTCTGAAGGCTTCAGAAAGCAGCCGGTGTCGTCTACATTCTAACAAACAGAGGAGCTGCTGACGTCTGACACATCTTAACACATTTCATGGAAAACAAACCTGATTCTGTCCAGCTGTCTCCTCAGAGTCCTTGTCATCTCTCGGATGTGTCTGGCTGTGTCTCTCAGTGATTGGCTGGCCTCGGTCACATGATTCCTCTTGATCATTTTCTTCCAGCTGGTGATTGCTTCAGGAAGTGCAAAAGCCATTCCTACGACTCCGCCCACAACTGAGGACCAATAAGAACTCATCAAAATGAAACGGGCAAACACAAATATAGACAAATGGTGAGAGGCACAATTTGATAAATGAGGCCTCAGGATCCATCAGAAAGGATTCTGGAGAGCTGGACTGAGTCTCACCGTGGCGCCTCCTTTCAGGACAGTTTTGGCTCCAGCTGTAGGACAGTGTCTTGATGAGTTGTTTCGCTCCTTCGCAAATAGGATCCTGGATTCCTTCCCACTGAGTTTAACAGCAAAAACTGCTAAAATCCCAGCAACTGCCACGGTGAGCAGTTGATGAGAAGTGCCCCGTGGCATCAGGACGTTCTGTCTGGGATTCCATGCATCTCCAAGGTAGCTAAGCTGATTGAAGTCATTGGAGTGGAAATCGATGTCTATTCCGTTCCTCCTGGCCATGGCCTGCTTCATCTGGATCATGAAGGCCTGGTCCTGCTGGTCCTGGTTGAAGGAGGGATTCTCTTCCCTGATCTGGTCTTTCAGTCTCTTACTGAGTTGCTGGATTTCTCTTTCTATTTCATTACTCTTCTCCTCAACCTTCTTCGCCTGTAACATTGGGCCGCTGGACACAAAGACCTCTGTGATTTTAGTTCCTAGGGTGACGGCTGCACCCACTCCACTGAACGCCGCTGCCACGAGTCCTACAAGAGGAGCAGCTATTCCTCCTGAACACAAGGTGGCGACTCCGGCTCCCAGCATGCAGGCAGTCGCCACCACCGACACCGAGTTCCCCACACACTCCGAGATGTTACAATTCCCTCTGTGGATCTCCAGTACTCTGGCCAGCTCCTCCAGCTGATCGGGACACTGCTCCCTCTGACTGATCCATGAGTACATCCTCTCCAGGAGGTCGTCTGCTACGCCCATGATGGAGGCCAGGGTGTGGTTCTGATCTGGAAGTCAGAGAAAACCTTCAATGTTGAAACAGAAATTATTCAGCAGCTGCATTGACCCCACACAGTGGTGCTGTGATCAGCGTTCTAGCCTCACAGCAAGAAGGTTCTGGTTTCAAATACCAGCCGCTGCCCGGGGCCTTTCTGTGTGGAGTTTGCATGATCACCCCCTCTCTGTGTGTGCTTCCTCCAAAACCATGCATGTCAGGTTAATTGGGGACCCTAAATTGCCCCAAAGATGGATGGATGTGACGAGTTTAAGTGGAGAAGAGCATGGTGGAGCTATCATCAGTGGTTCTACTTCGTGTAATGCTTAGCCCACCTACTGGCTTCGCTATTGGTACTCTCCCTGGTGCCAGCCAATCACTGAGACAAGTCTGAAACTGACGCGCCAATCCTCCGTGCGCGCTGGCACACTGCCATGCCCCTCTCCGAGGGTACATTAACAGCACCTGCACAACACACTTCCTTCTTCTTTCTCAGCCCTTGAGACTTTCAAAGCCACTTCCTCACATCAAAATCAGAAGATTCAAGATGGAAAAGCCAGCCCGTGACCTGTCGCCATCCGGCGTCGGGCCTCTCACCTGCTGTGGCTCAGCGCTCCTGGAGCAAGACTGCCACGAACGCTGTTTTACCTGCCTGGGCTGGCAGCATTACCGCCAGCGGGTATCCTGCCCTGCCTGCATCGCCTTACCGCTCGAGGAATCCGAGCGGCGAGCGGCATTTATGGGTGCCGTTTCACCGACTTCCGGCTACTGAGCCGGTGGAATACCTCGCGAGGCTCTTCACCTCCGCTGCAGAACGCACCTGACTGGCGCTCCGCAACCACCCGAGCCGGCGCAGCGCGACTTTGCACTCGGGCTAGCAACCCAATCGCAGGCTCATTCCTGGACTGCGGTGCTGTGTCCCACCGTGCCATCGTTCCAGGCCAACATGCAGCGTGACTGGTGTGCTCCGCTCACCGCCAAGGGGGCAGTGAAGGGCTACTGTGAGTACTGCTCCGTGGACGGCTGACCACCTGTCTCCGGAGTATGTACTATAGAGGACTCCGTGAGGCTGTGGCTGCTTCCCACCTCCACTCCGTGGCCCAGCGCAAAACCCATGCTGCCATCTGAAAGAGACAGGCGCATGGCAGATTTCCTGGACCGGGGCTATGCTAATGGAAACCAAGTGTTTGCCTTGGCTAACAATATGACTTTCCTCCTCGGCTCCATCGATAAGCTCTGCCATGAGAGGTCAGACCTACCGCCGGAGGACATCGAGGAGATCCAGAACACGGCCGAGGTCCTGATGCGCATGTGTCATTCCACTGCGATCAACGGAGGCCGCGTCATGGCCAGCGCCCAGCTTGCCATGAGGCACCTGTGGCTTGGCCTCTCCTCCCTTGGGACCAGAGGGGGATCCTGGGGTTTCCCCTCTCGACTTCCTCCCTCTTCGGTCCAGACATCCAGGTGATCATCGACCATTTGGAGGCGGCGGCCCGAGGCTCCCAACAGCTCCCCCCCAACCTTCACCCTCAGCCGCAGCCGCCTGGCGGAGCTGTGCGGAGCGTGCCTCCGGCGTTCACCCCGCCGTGCTCGCTCCTCCAAACGCTTTCCGCCGCTGCGCTAAAGTTAGGGTAGACGATGTTGTCCAAAAGCATATTTTGTCATACTGAGTGAAATGCTCCTTGCCTCCTGGGAGAAGTCAATACATTATGTGGATGGAAAAAAGTGCAGAAAAATCTGACCACTGTAGCAGCCACAGGAGTGTAAAAACTCCGACCAATCGTATCGCGCGGACCGCTCTTAAGAAACCAATCAAATCCCTTCGCCGTTCTACCAGCCCCCTGCGCGTTCATTTCAATGGCGTGCACTGGCCCTGATTCAGAGCGCGCGCGTTGCCAAGGAGCTCTCGGCGCTGGCGGCTCGCGTGAAAAATAGAATGAAGCGGAGTGGGCGCACTGCGCTCCTATGCGCGTTGTGTGCGGGCAGTCAGAAAGGTTAATAACATTGGAGGCGATCACAAACTCTGTGCGCGTTGTGCTTCCACGCGCGCACCCGCGTGGCACTTCCGCGTTCAGTGCGTTCGCTCCCAACGGGAGCTCCTCCAATGGGGTGGGAGCGGGGCGGAGCCTTGGGGAGATGCTACATTCGTTCTACATGCTAGTTTTCCAAGATCGTCGACCCTAGCTCTAAGCTATGCCGCCAGCTAGGGATGTGCGAGTACCGATACCAGGTATCGGTATCGGGCAATACTCGCCTTATTTCAAAGTATCAAGTACTCGTGAAGGCTACCGATACCAGCCGCCGATACTCAAGGCAAGAAAATCTCATGCGTAGTAAGCCGCCCTCACCAGCAGATGGCGGTAGTACAACCGAATGGGATGCAAGCTGCCATTAAACATGAAAGAGGAAGAAGCCCTCCTCTCCAGGAGTTGGCGCTGACAGGCGCTGGGCGCTACACCACAGCGGGCTGACTTCTCCATGAGCATCACACCCAATGCAGAGACAACAGGAATGAATCCGCAAGAACAGCTGCTCGTCTCATCAAAACTCCGCCGGTGTGGAAATTCTTTCACATAAGTGAAAACGAGCCAAGCTTTGCAGAATGCAAACTCTGCAATGCTAAAATTGCTAAAGGAGGTGTGTGATCTTGTTCATTTACCACTAGTAATTGTTGAAACACCTCAGGACAAAGCATGTACAAGAGAGTCTCACGCGAGGCTGACGCTGTTGTGCTGGAAAAAAAACTCCTGGAGCCAACTCGATGGTAAACTCTGCAGAAGACCGAGAAACTGAAGAGTGCCGATCCGAGAGCAGTACAAATAACACCAGCAACTCAGAGCAACTCTTAAAATGCAGGGGTTGTTCTATCTTTGAATTTAGTTCATCAAAAATCATTAGGATGAGTACATTTAAAAACTTATTTCATGTAAAGTGTAAAACTCAGAGAAAACTGTTTTATCTTGCACTTTACTTCATTCATAAAATGTTAAAATAAGTTCATTTTAAAAAGTGTATAATTTAGAGTTGTTTGTTTACATCTTGTACTTCAGTTCATTTAAAAAAAAAACTTAAAACTCAGAGAAATTGTTTTATCTTGCACTTAATTTCATTTAAAAAGTGAAAAACTCAAAGAGTTATTTGTTTTATTTTTCAGTCTATTATTTTGGACTTAAACATAGTGGCTGTGGTGCCTTTTTTTAGAAATAAGAGTCATTTTTCAAAAATGATCTGTCATTGCATTATTTTAAATTTTATGTATCAAAAGTATCAGCATGAGTATTGGTATCGGTGAGTACTGACGATGAAGTACTCGTACTTGGTATCGGTCTGAAAAAAGTGGTATCGAGCATCCCTCCCACCAGCACACTGCTTCCTCAAGAGAGGAGCGTGTTGCACTCAGCTCTACGCTTGGCTCCACGCTTCCTCGCCGGCGTCTGCTCTGCTGCGATTCCGCCGCGTTGCGGCCACGGCAGTCGTAGCGGCGGAATCGCATGCCCTCTCGCCACACAGGACGCGCATCAGGGGTGCTGCCGGTAACTCTGTCAGCCCATAAGCACCCCGAACTACGCGCCCCGCCTGCGTCTTCCTGCAATGAGCACAGTGGAGCCTCAGAGCGCTGGGATCATGCCGACTCTCGTCCCCGCCGTGATGCGTGTGGACGCCGGCATTGTTGGCATTACGCACGGGCAGAGCGCCTCCGCTGATGAGCCGTCGGCTCGCAAGCGCCCCAGACTGCGTCTCCCACCTGCAGCTCCCTGCCTAAGCACAGCGGAGCTCCAGAGCGCTGTGATTATGCTTGCCCGCATCCCTGCTTCTGCACGCTCGGGCCCTGGCATCATTGGCGAGGCTAGCGGCCCCAGATGTCCCGGGATCACGCCACCTCCGCCGGCTTCGGATTCAGCAAAGCGCTGTGCGCGGCCCCAAAGCGGCTGCTCACGCCGCTTCTCGGGACGCCCCGTCCACAGCCCTTTTGAAAGGGGCCCCCCGTCTCCCAAGGCCGGGAGGACGGGTGGACAACCCCTTTCGTCCATGGTCGTGGTACAGCCGCTGACGCTCCACTTCCAGACATGGTGCGCGATGCTGGGACCGCTCTCACCCTGGCTGTCCAGGACGCTGAGATGCGGCTATGCCCTGCAGTTCGCGTGTCACCTGCCTCCTTTCAACGGGATCCTCCGTACGCGGCTCGCATGCCCTGCGGGGGCGTTCGCTCTCGAAGCAGAGGTATCCTCGCTCCTACGCCAAGGCGCAGTAATGGAGCTGAGTGCGGAGGAGGCACATTCGGGCTTTTACTCCCCCTACTTCTTTGTTCCCAAGAAGAGCGGAGGGATGAGACCCATTCTGGACTTGTGGGTCCTGAACGGTCAAGTGACCACCAGGAGGTTCCGTATGCTGACGGTCAAACACCTCCTGGAGCACGTCCATCATGGGGACTGGATGACCTCGGTCGACCTCACGGACGCCTACTTCCACATCCCCATTCTGAGGAGGCACAGGAGCTTCCTCTCGGTTCACCGTGGGAGACTGGTATTTTCAATACAACCGGCTCCCTTTCGGCTACTCCCTCGCTCCGCGCACCTTCATCAAGTGTGTAGAAGCCGTGCTGGAGCCCCTCCGTCGTCGTGGTCTGAGGATCCTCACCTACATCGACGACTGGCTGATACTCGCGCCCTCTTATCAGGAGGCACTGGAGCATATGGCCCAGGTCCTGCACCACATCGAACACTTGGAGTTCGTGGTGAACCGGGACAAGAGCGCGCTCGTCCCAGGTCAGCAGATGGCTAATCTGGGGTTGGAGCTGGAGCTGGACGCTCTGACCATGACAGCCTGCCTCGGTCCCTGATCACGGTGCCCGCAGCCCGGGTCCACCGCATCAGGACTGTCCTAGGTATGATGGCTGCTGCCCATCCTGTGGTTAGCTTGGGCCTTCTGCACATGCGCAGGCTCCAACGGTGGTTCTGCCGCCTCCGCCTCTTAAGGAAATGGGACGGGCACAAGAAGGTCTCGATCCCGGCCCAGGCGCGTCAGGATCTCCTCTTCTGGATGGATCCTGCGCTTCTTCTGCAAGGAGTCCCCATGGGCTGCGTGTCGCATCACGTCAAGGTGTTCACGGATGCATCTCTCGCAGGATGGGGAGGCACCCTAGGCCACCTCCCGGTGGGTGGTGCCTGGGACTCCACGCCCATTCACATCAATGTGCTGGAAATGACGGCGGTGCAGCTGGTGCTGCTCCACTTCCAGACCAGGCTGCAGGGCAGCCATGTGCTCGTTTCATTTAGCACATCCATTTTAGGATATCCATCTGCTCACAATTTCCATGTTTTCTGCCAAACGGGTCCAGAGTTCTATCTGCTGGACTACCTGTTCATTCAGCGCCATCATATTCACAAACACAGACTGTGTGTCAACGCTGCTGGCCATGGACCAATCGGTGAAGCTCCTCTGAAAGACGCTGGAGAAACTCAGCTGTCTGTCAACAACACCTCAAAATCTGATTGGCTGATGATGCTGTCACTCAGCGTTACACAACCCAATAGCAGCATCCACCTGGGAGCCAAGGCAGCTGTTGAGACGACTGCTGTCCCAGCAGAGGGACGAGCTGAGGTGCCTTCAAGGGCACGAGACATTTGAGCTCTACTAAATTATAACCATTCATGGTTACAACCCTCAATAAAGTTGCAAACTGAACATTTCAGAATGAACTTTTAATTATGGAGGGAAGACAAATTGGAATTTTTAGCACCGGTTAATGATTACTTCTCAAAGAAAGTGATCTGTTACTTTACTGATTATTTCCTTGTACCT